>NW_027325505.1:0-97514 GCF_036924035.1 Leuresthes tenuis | reverse complement strand
TGCTCACTATTAGAAAATATTGAAGAGCCAGAAGGGTGAGGGGAGGGGTCTTCTTCGCACACCCCTGCTTCCTGGTGTCTGCTCGGGGCAGGAGGGGCCAGGAGGATTAATTAATTGTTCTGCTGGTTCGGGGTCTGTGGTGGCTGGGGGGTTGCTGGCCTCCTGGTGTGCCCGCTGCACTACACCCCAGCAGAGTCGAGGGAGGTAGGATGTGTGGATGTGTGGATGTATGGGGCGTGAAAGTGTGTGTGGTAATGATTGGGCCTGGATCTGGGACTTGCTGTCGCCTGGCCTGCCTGTGTTTCTCCCGATGGGGCATCAGCGTTGCCTCTCCCCACTGCTCGCGACTTCACCCACCTGTGGGCACGTCTTGACTCCCAGGGCACTTGGCCAGGGGCGCTGGGGCAGGCGCTGACCCACTTTGTGGCTGTCTGGGGCGCTTGGCCCTCCTGGGTATTGGGTGGGGCCTCTGCCGGGGGGTTTGGGGGCGCTCGGGCTCCTGGGGCCCAGGTCCAGTGCACGGCCCATGTCTGGGCGGCTGGGGCCTGGCATATCATTAGTGCAAAATGTTTTGGGTAAAAAATAGACTATTAAAAGGAACTGTCGGAATGGCGGTATGTTAAAAAAAACAAAAAACATACCGCCATTCCGACCATAGGAGGAAAAAAGTGTCGGAATGGTGGGACGTTTGATAAAAGATTAAGTGTCGCCATTCCGACAATTGGAGACCCATGTCGGAATGGCGAGATGTCGGAATGGCAGCATGTAACCATGATGAAGGAGAGACCATTTGAGCAGCACAGCCATTTCGCAGCACAGGGACAGCAATCCAAGTTACAGGATCTCCCACGTGGTATCACCTGTCACATTGTGTCAAGGCATCAAAAGAAGAAAAAATCACCAAACTCAAGGACAAAAAGACAAAGACTCCGGTGAACGAAGACAGAGGACTGACAAACCAGAAATACAAAAGGATTCTCGATATCAAGATCCAGAAGAAGAGGCTAACAATGCCACGAACACTTACGATGCTGGGAATGATGCCAGCAATGAACAGAGAAGAAGATTCAGTGTCATCAATCTGCATTACGTGCCTCTAATGAGGGGGTGAATATAGAATCCTCAACGATTACAACGTCTCTGGGAACTGTGACAACAACAAGGTTTAAACCATTTTGATATATATTGTAACCTATTGTCTAAGGAATAGTGCTGAAAATGAGGTAAATCTAATCCACCACTGTCCTTGGTCTTCTGTAGGGTTTTTAAACTAATACGTGGTGGTTTGTTTTTCCACAGAAATTTGGAGATGCATGAATCTAGTGACTTAAACCAAGTAGCAGATGGTTTTATGGGGATCATTGAGAACAAATAGTTAACTTTTGGTAGTATCATCATTTTAATGGATGTAACTCTCCCCATAAGTGATATAGGTAAGGACTTCCAACGAGAGATCGTCCTCTACTGTCTTTAATAATTGCACATAATTTAGCTTTGTTAGCTCTGAGAGCCTGGAGGAAATGTTTATGCCTAAATATCTAATATTTCCTGACTGTAAAGTGATCGCAGGTATATTATGGACCCTACAGTTAATGGGCAGAACTGTGGTCTTAGACCAGTTGATAGAGTAGTCAGAAAGTGCTGAGAATTTATTTATGAGTGTGATCGTGTGACTGAGAGACGTCTGTGAGTTCTGAAGGAAAAGTAATACATCATCAGCATAAAGACTTATTTTATGCTCAATATTTTGGGATTAATTACTCACAAACGGGTAAGAAAAGGTAGTATTGCCAGACCATACATGATCAAAACAGGGAGCGGAGGTGGTTCAGCTGCAAGGTGTGAATGTCTGACTATAGTTTGTAAAAAGCGGGTAAGATAAGGTGCGAATGCCCGACAATGTATGATCAAAAGAGGGAGCGGAGTGTTTTGGCTACAAGAAGGTTTGAATATCCGACCATAGTTTGTAAAAAGCGGGTAAGAAAAGGTTACCATACATCATCAAAAGCAGGAGTGGATGTGTTCGGCTAAAAGAAGATTTGAATGTCCATCAATAATTGCTTTAAAACATGAAAGAAAATTTTCGAATATCAAACCGCACATGATCATAAGCGGGAGAGGAGTTGTTCAGCTGCAAGAAGGTGTGAATGTCCACCCATAATTACTGAAAAATGGGTAAGAAAAGGTGAAAATGCCCAACCATACATCATCAAAAGCAGGAGTGGATGTGTTCGGCTACAAGAAAGTTTGAATGTCCGACCATAGTTTGTAAAAAGCGGGTAAGAAAAGGTTTGAATGCCCGAACATAGACATTCAAAAGAGGGAGCGGAGGTGTTCCGCTGTAAGAAGGTGTAAATGTCCGACCATAGTTGGTAAAAAACGGGTAAGAAAAGGTTAAAATACCCGACTGTACACAATCAATAGGGGGAGCGGAGTTGTTTGGCTACAAGAAGGTGTGAAAGTCCGACCACGGTTTGTAAAAAGCGGGTAAGAAAAGGTTCGAATGCCCGAATATATACCATCAAAAGTGGAAGTGGATGTGTTCGGCTGCAAGAAGGTGTGAACGTCCGACCAAAGTTTGTAAAAAGCAGTTAAGAAAAGGTTCGAATATCCAACCAAACATAATCAAAAGCGGGAGCAGAGCTGTTCGACTGCAAGTAGGTGTGAATGTCAGATCATAATTTGCAAAAAGCTGATGAGAAAGGGTGAGAATGCCCGGCTATACACCATCAAATGCGGGAGCGGAAGTGTTCGGCTGTGAGTAGGTGTGAATGTCCAACCATAATTGCTGAAAAATGTGTTAGAAGAGACTAGAATGCCGGACAAGACATCATCAAATACGGGAGCGGAGTTGTTCGGCTGTGAGTAGGTGTGAATCTCCGAGCATAGTTTGTAAAAAGGGGGTAAGAATAGGTTTGAATGCCCGAACATACACTATCAAAACAGGGAGCTGAGGTGGCTCAGCTGCAAGGTGTGAATGTCTGACTATAGTTTGTAAATAAGGTGCGAATGCCCAACCATACATTATCAAAAGCAGGTGTGAATGTCAGATCATAATTTGCAAAAAGCTGATGAGAAAGGGTGAGAATGCCCGACTATACACCATCAAATGCGGGAGCGGAGTTGTTCGGCTGTGAGTAAGTGTGAATCTCCGACCATAATTGCTGAAAAATGTGTTAGAAAAGGTAAGAATGCCGGTCCATACATCATCAAAAGCGGGAGAGGTGGTGTTCGGCTGCAAGTAGGTTTGAATGTCCAGCCATAATTACTAACAAACGGGTAAGAAAAGGTAGTATTGCCAGACCATACATGATCAAAACAGGGAGCGGAGGTGGTTCAGCTGCAAGAAGGTGTGAATGTCCGACTAAAGTTCAAATATATTAACAAAAGCGGGAGGAGAGGTCTTCGGATGAGAGTGGTTGAGAATTTCCAACCATAATCTATAAAATGCGGTGAAAAAAAAGGTGTGATAGAACACTAAAAGGTGGAGCGGAAGTGTTCGGCTGCAAGAAGATGTGAATGTCCGACTATATTTGGTGAAAAGCAGGTGAAGCAAGGTCTGAATGCCCAACCTTACATCATCAAAAGCGAGATCAGAGGTGTTTGGCTGCATGAAGGCCATAGTTTGCCAAAAGCGGGTAAGCTGCGAATGACCGACTAAATATCAACAAAAGGTCTTCGGATGCAAGTGGGTGTGAATATCCCACCATACAAGTATGGTGGAGAGGAAGCTGTGAACAGCCGACCATAGTTGGCAAAAAGCGGGTGAGAAAAGGTGCGAATGTCCAACCATACATGATCAAAACAGGGAGCGGAGGTGTTTGGCTGTGACAAGGTGTGAATGTCCACCCAAAATTAATGAAAAGCGGGCAACAAGTAGGTTTGAATGCCCAACCATACATCATCAAAAGCAGGAGTGGATGTGTTCGGCTACAAGAAGGTTTGAATGTCCGAGCATAGTTTGTAAAAAGCGGGTAAGAAAAGGTTCGAATGCCCAAACATACACCATCAAAAGAGGGAGCGGAGGTGTTCCGCTGTAAGAAGGTGTGAATGTCCGACCATAGTTGGTAAAAAACGTGTAAGAAAAGGTTAAAATACCCGACTGTACACAATCAATAGAGGGAGCGGAGTTGTTCGGCTACAAGAAGGTGTGAAAGTCCAACCATGGTTTGTAAAAAGCTGGTAAGAAAATGTTCGAATGCCCGAATATATACCATCAAAAGCGTAAGCGGAGGTGTTCGACTGCAAGTAGGTGTGAATGTCCAGCCATAATTACTCACAAACGGGTAAGAAAAGGTAGTATTGCCAGACCATACATGATCAAAACAGGGAGCTGAGGTGGTTCAGCTGCAAGGTGTGAATGTCTGACTATAGTTTGTAAAAAGCGGGTAAGACAAGGTGCGAATGCCCGACAATATATGATCAAAAGAGGGAGTGGAGGTCTTCGGCTGCAAGGTCTGAATGTCCAACCATAATTTCTAAAAACCGGGTAAGAAAAGGCTCGAAATTCCGACTATACACAATCAAAAGCGGGAGCGGGAGGTTTTCAGCTGCAAATCCTTTACTCAAACCAAGTGAAAACTGCTTTGTCCTTCATATTTATCAATGTCTAGATCGACTTCAACAAAGAACAACATTGTACTTTGCAGTAAAGAAAGAGCAAATCAAAAGTTTTAGGAATCCGAGAATAAGCTTATTTTCATGAGTTCTGCACGATTATTGATTTTACTATAAATGAATGCCTTCACTCAAACTATGTTAAAACTGCTTTGTCCTTCATATTTCTCAATGTCTAGATTGACTTCAACAAAGAACAACACTGGATTTTGCAGCAGAAGAAAGAGCAACACTGAAGGATCAGTAATCCGAGAATAAGCTTATTTTCATACGTTCTGCATGATTTGGGATTTTATGTATAAAATGAATTCCTTCACTCAAACCAAGTTAAAACTGATTTGTCCTTCATATTTATCAATGTCTAGATCGACTTCAACAAAGAACAACATTGTATTTTGCAGTAGAAGAAAAAGCAACACTGAAGGATCAGGAATCCGAGAATAAGCTTCTTTTCATACGTTCTGCATGCACGTTTCTTACCCGTTTGTGAGTAATTATGGCTGGATATTGACACCTACTTGCAGCTGAACACAATCTCTCTCGCTTTTAATTATGTTTGGATATTCGAACCTTTTCTTTACTGCTTTTTGCCAACTTTGGTCGGACGTTCACACCTTCTTGCAGCCGAACACCTCCGCTTCCGCTTTTGATGGTATATATTCGGGCATTCGAAACTTTTCTTACCAGCTTTTTACAAACGATGGTTGGACTTTCACACCTTCTTGTAGCCGAACAACTCCGCTCCCGCTATTGATTGTGTACAGTCGGGTATTTTAACCTTTTCTTACCCGCTTTTTACCAACTATGGTCGGACATTTACACCTTCTTACAGCGGAACACCTCCGCTCCCTCTTTTGATGGTCTATGTTCGGGCATTCAAACCTTTTCTTACCCGCTTATTACAAACTATGGTCAGACATTCAAACTTTCTTGTAGCCGAACACATCCACTCCTGCTTTTGATGATGTATGGTTGGGCATTTTCACCTTTTCTTACCCATTTTTCAGTAATTATGGGTGGACATTCACACCTTCTTGCAGCTGAATAACTCCTCTCCCGCTTATGATCATGTGCGGTTTGATATTCGAAAATTTTCTTTCATGTTTTAAAGCAATTATTGATGGACATTCAAATCTTCTTGTAGCCGAACACATCTACTCCTGCTTTTCATGATGTATGGTTTGGCATTCGCACCTATCTTTTACCCATTTCTCAGGAATTTTGGGTGGACATTCAGACCTTCTTGCAGCCGAAAACCTCTGCTCCCTCTTTTGATCATACATTGTCGGGCATTCGCACCTTATCTTACCCGCTTTTTACAAACTATAGTCAGACATTCACACCTTGGTGCTGAACCACCTCAGCTCCCTGTTTTGATCATGTATGGTCTGGCAATACTACCTTTTCTTACCCGTTTGTGAGTAATTATGGCTGGACATTCACACCTACTTGCAGTCGAACAGCTCTGCTCCCGCTTTTGATTATGTTTGGTTGGATATTCGAACCTTTTCTTAACTGCTTCTTACAAACTTTGGTCGGACGTTCACACCTTCTTGCAGCCGAACACTTCCGCTCCACCTTTTAGTGTTCTATCACACCTTTTTTTTCACCGCATTTTATAGATTATTTTTGGAAATTCTCAACCACTCTCATCCGAAGACCTCTCCTCCCGCTTTTGTTAATATATTTGAACTTTAGTCGGACATTCACACCTTCTTGCAGCTGAACCACCTCCGCTCCCTGTTTTGATCATGTATGGTATGGCAATACTACCTTTTCTTACCCGTTTGTTAGTAATTATGGCTGGACATTCACACCTACTTGCAGCCGAACACCACCTCTCCCGCTTTTGATGATGTATGGACCGGCATTCTTACCTTTTCTAACACATTTTTCAGCAATTATGGTCGGACATTCACACTTACTCACAGCCGAACAACTCCGCTCCCGCATTTGATGGTGTATAGTCGGGCATTCTCACCCTTTCTCATCAGCTTTTTGCAAATTATGATCTGACATTCACACCTGCTTTTGATAATGTATGGTTGGGCATTCGCACCTTTTCTTACCCAATTTTCAGTAATTATGGGTGGACATTCACACCTTCTTGCAGCTGAACACCTCCTCTCCCGCTATTGATTGTGTACAGTCGGGTATTTTAACCTTTTCTTACCCGCTTTTTACCAAATATGGTCGGACATTCACACCGTCTTACAGCGGAACACCTCTGCTCCCGCTTTTGATGGTGTATAGTCAGGCGCTTGAACCTTTTCTTACCCGCTTTTTACAAACTATGGTCGGACATTCAAACCTTCTTGTAGCCGAAAACCTCCGCTCCCTCTTTTGATTATACATTGTTGGGCATTCGCACCTTATTTACAAACTATAGTCAGACATTCACACCTTGCAGCTGAGCCACCTCAGCTCCCTGTTTTGATAGTGTATGTTCGGGCATTCGAACCTATTCTTACCCCCTTTTTACAAACTATGCTCGGAGATTCAACCTTACTCACAGCCGAACAACTCCGCTCCCATATTTGATGATGTCTTGTCCGGCATTCTAGTCTCTTCTAACACATTTTTCAGCAATTATGGTCGGACATTCACACCTACTCACAGCCGAACACTTCCACTCCCGCATTTGATGGTGTATAGCCGGGCATTCTCACCCTTTCTCATCAGCTTTTTGCAAATTATGATCTGACATTCACACCTACTTGCAGTCGAACAGCTCTGCTCCCGCTTTTGATTATGTTTGGTTGGATATTCGAACCTTTTCTTAACTGCTTTTTACAAACTTTGGTCGGACGTTCACACCTTCTTGCAGCCGAACACATCCACTTCCACTTTTGATGGTATATATTCCGGCATTCGAACCTTTTCTTACCCGCTTTTTACAAACCGTGGTCGGACTTTCACACCTTCTTGTAGCCAAACAACTCCGCTCCCGCTATTGATTGTGTACAGTCGGGTATTTTAACCTTTTCTTACCCGCTTTTTAACAACTATGGTCGGACATTTACACCTTCTTACAGCGGAACACCTCCGCTCCCTCTTTTGATGGTCTATGTTTGGGCATTCGAACCTTTTCTTACCCGCTTATTACAAACTATGGTCAGACATTCAAACCTTCTTGTAGCCGAACACATCCACTCCTGCTTTTGATGATGTATGGTTGGGCATTTTCACCTTTTCTTACCCATTTTTCAGTAATTATGGGTGGACATTCACACCTTCTTGCAGCTGAACAACTCCTCTCCCGCTTATGATCATGTGCGGTTTGATATTCGAAAATTTTCTTTCATGTTTTAAAGCAATTATTGATGGACATTCAAATCTTCTTGTAGCCGAACACATCCACTCCTGCTTTTGATGATGTATGGTTTGGCATTCGCACCTATTTTTTACCCATTTCTCAGGAATTTTGGATGGACATTCAGACCTTCTTGCAGCCGAAAACCTCTGCTCCCTCTTTTGATCATACATTGTCGGGCATTCGCACCTTATCTTACCCGCTTTTTACAAACTATAGTCAGACATTCACACCTTGGTGCTGAACCACCTCAGCTCCCTGTTTTGATCATGTATGGTCTGGCAATACTACCTTTTCTTACCCGTTTGTGAGTAATTATGGCTGGACATTCACACCTACTTGCAGTCGAACAGCTCTGCTCCCGCTTTTGATTATGTTTGGTTGGATATTCGAACCTTTTCTTAACTGCTTTTTACAAACTTTGGTCGGACGTTCACACCTTCTTGCAGCCGAACACATCCACTTCCACTTTTGATGGTATATATTCCGGCATTCGAACCTTTTCTTACCCGCTTTTTACAAACCGTGGTCGGACTTTCACACCTTCTTGTAGCCAAACAACTCCGCTCCCGCTATTGATTGTGTACAGTCGGGTATTTTAACCTTTTCTTACCCGCTTTTTACCAACTATGGTCGGACATTTACACCTTCTTACAGCGGAACACCTCCGCTCCCTCTTTTGATGGTCTATGTTCGGGCATTCGAACCTTTTCTTACCCGCTTATTACAAACTATGGTCAGACATTCAAACCTTCTTGTAGCCGAACACATCCACTCCTGCTTTTGATGATGTATGGTTGGGCATTTTCACCTTTTCTTACCCATTTTTCAGTAATTATGGGTGGACATTCACACCTTCTTGCAGCTGAACAACTCCTCTCCCGCTTATGATCATGTGCGGTTTGATATTCGAAAATTTTCTTTCATGTTTTAAAGCAATTATTGATGGACATTCAAATCTTCTTGTAGCCGAACACATCCACTCCTGCTTTTGATGATGTATGGTTTGGCATTCGCACCTATTTTTTACCCATTTCTCAGGAATTTTGGATGGACATTCAGACCTTCTTGCAGCCGAAAACCTCTGCTCCCTCTTTTGATCATACATTGTCGGGCATTCGCACCTTATCTTACCCGCTTTTTACAAACTATAGTCAGACATTCACACCTTGGTGCTGAACCACCTCAGCTCCCTGTTTTGATCATGTATGGTCTGGCAATACTACCTTTTCTTACCCGTTTGTGAGTAATTATGGCTGGACATTCACACCTACTTGCAGTCGAACAGCTCTGCTCCCGCTTTTGATTATGTTTGGTTGGATATTCGAACCTTTTCTTAACTGCTTTTTACAAACTTTGGTCGGACGTTCACACATTCTTGCAGCCGAACACCTCCGCTTCCGCTTTTGATGGTATATATTCGGGCATTCGAAGCCTTTCTTAGCAGCTTTTTACAAACCATGGTTGGACTTTCACACCTTCTTGTAGCCGAACAACTCCGCTCCCGCTATTGATTGTGTACAGTCGGGTATTTTAACCTTTTCTTACCCGCTTTTTACCAACTATGGTCGGACATTCACACCGTCTTACAGCGGAACATCTCCGCTCCCGCTTTTGATGGTGTATTGTCAGGCATTTGAACCTTTTCTTACCCGCTTTTTACCAACTATGGTCGGACATTCACACCGTCTTACAGCGGAACACCTCCGCTCCCGCTTTTGATGGTGTATTGTTTGGCATTTGAACCTTTTCTTACCCGCTTTTTACAAACTATGGTCGGACATTCAAACCTTCTTGTAGCCAAAAACCTCCGCTCCCTCTTTTGATCATACATTGTCGGGCATTCGCACCTTTTCTTACCCGTTTTTTACAAACCATGGTGGGACTTTCAAACCTTCTTGTAGTCCAACACATCCACTCCTGCTTTTGATGATGTATGTTTGGGCATTCGCACCTTTTCATACCCATTTTTCAGTAATTATGGGTGGCCATTCACACCTTCTTGCAGCCGAACACCTCCTCTCCCGCTTATGATGGTGTATAGTCGGGCTTTCAAGCCTTTTCTTACCCGGATTTTACAAAATATAGTTGGACATTCAGACCTTCTTACAGCCGAAAACCTCCACTCCCTCTTTTGATCATACATTGTCGGGCATTAGCACCTTTTCTTACCCGCTTTTTACAAACCATAGTCGGACTTTCACATCTTTTAGTAGCCGAACAACTCCGCTCCCGCTTTTGATTGTGTACAGTCGGGTATTTTAACCTTTTCTTACCCGCTTTTTACCAACTATGGTCGGACATTCACACCTTCTTACAGCGGAACACCTCCGCTCCCTCTTTTGATGGTGTATGTTCGGGCAGTCAAACCTTTTCTTACCTGCTTTTTACAAACTATGGTCAGACATTCAACCCTTCTTGGAGCCGAACACATCCACTCCTGCTTTTGATTATGTATAGTTGGGCATTCGCACCTTTTCTTACCCATTTTTCAGTAATTATGGGTGTACATTCACACCTTCTTGCAGCCGAACACCTCCGCTCCCTCTTTTGATCATACATTTTCGGGCATTCGGACCTTTTCTTACCCGCTTTTTACAAACCATGGTCGGACTTTCACACCTTTTAGTAGCCGAACAACTCCGCACCCGTTACTGATTGTGTACAGTCGGGTATTTTAACCTTTTCTTACCCGTTTTTTACCAACTATGGTCGGACATTAACACCTTCTTACAGCGGAACACCTCCGCTCCCTCCTTTGATGGTGTATGTTCGGGCATTCGAACCTTTTCTTACCCGCTTTTTACCAACTATGGTCGGACATTCACACCGTCTTACAGCGGAACATCTCCGCTCCCGCTTTTGATGGTGTATTGTCAGGCATTTGAACCTTTTCTTACCCGCTTTTTACAAACTATGGTCGGACATTCAAACCTTCTTGTAGCCAAAAACCTCCGCTCCCTCTTTTGATCATACATTGTCGGGCATTCGCACCTTTTCTTACCCGTTTTTTACAAACCATGGTGGGACTTTCAAACCTTCTTGTAGTCCAACACATCCACTCCTGCTTTTGATGATGTATGTTTGGGCATTCGCACCTTTTCATACCCATTTTTCAGTAATTATGGGTGGCCATTCACACCTTCTTGCAGCCGAACACCTCCTCTCCCGCTTATGATGGTGTATAGTCGGGCTTTCAAGCCTTTTCTTACCCGGATTTTACAAAATATAGTTGGACATTCAGACCTTCTTACAGCCGAAAACCTCCACTCCCTCTTTTGATCATACATTGTCGGGCATTAGCACCTTTTCTTACCCGCTTTTTACAAACCATAGTCGGACTTTCACATCTTTTAGTAGCCGAACAACTCCGCTCCCGCTTTTGATTGTGTACAGTCGGGTATTTTAACCTTTTCTTACCCGCTTTTTACCAACTATGGTCGGACATTCACACCTTCTTACAGCGGAACACCTCCGCTCCCTCTTTTGATGGTGTATGTTCGGGCAGTCAAACCTTTTCTTACCTGCTTTTTACAAACTATGGTCAGACATTCAACCCTTCTTGGAGCCGAACACATCCACTCCTGCTTTTGATTATGTATAGTTGGGCATTCGCACCTTTTCTTACCCATTTTTCAGTAATTATGGGTGTACATTCACACCTTCTTGCAGCCGAACACCTCCGCTCCCTCTTTTGATCATACATTTTCGGGCATTCGCACCTTTTCTTACCCGCTTTTTACAAACCATGGTCGGACTTTCACACCTTTTAGTAGCCGAACAACTCCGCACCCGTTACTGATTGTGTACAGTCGGGTATTTTAACCTTTTCTTACCCGTTTTTTACCAACTATGGTCGGACATTAACACCTTCTTACAGCGGAACACCTCCGCTCCCTCCTTTGATGGTGTATGTTCGGGCATTCGAACCTTTTCTTACCCGCTTTTTACAAACTATGGTCAGACGTTCAAACCTTCTTGTAGCCGAACATATCCACTCCTGCTTTTGATGATGTATGCTTGGGCATTCGAACCTACTTGTTGCCCGCTTTTCATTAATTATGGGTGGACATTCACACCTTGTCTCAGCCAAACACCTCCGCTCCCTGTTTTGATCATGTATGGTTTGACATTCGCACCTTTGCTTACCTTCTTTTTATACTGATTGCTCAAGATTAAGTTGTTCTTTCTCAAACTACAAAATTTTTTTAATTGTTGAAACTTGATTTGAAGTGGATAAATAAGGAAGACAAACAGTTTTAAGTCAGGCTGATAGCAATTAATTTTATAGCAAAATCTGTATTTCGTCATTTGTCGAGAGATGCTTATTGCTGAAGAAGTTCTTTCTCATTCTAAAAAGTACAACTTTGTTTATCATTGAAACTTGATTAGACATGAATAAATATGAAGGACAAAGCAGTCTTAACTTGGTTTGAGTTAAGGAATTCGTTTTATAGGAGAATCCGAATTCGTGCATAACTCGTAAAATAGAGCTTATTTTCGGAATTCTAAAGAATGAGTCTGGTTCTTTCTCATAATACAAAGTTTGTTGTTTATTGTTGAAACTTCATCAGACCGTTAGATATAGTCGGACTCACCTCGACGCACGGCTTGGGATCTGGAACCAGTACTCTTGAGAGGGGTTGGACTCTCTTCCACTCTGGAGTTGCCCGTGGTGAGAGGCGCAGAGCAGGTGTGGGCATACTTATTGCCCCCCGGCTGTGTGCCAGTACATTGGGGTTTACCCCAGTGAACGAGAGGGTAGCCTCCCTCCGCCTTTGGGTGGGGGGACGAGTCCTGACTGTTGTTTGTGCCTATGCGCCAAACAGCAGTTCAGAGTACCTACCCTTTTTGGAGTCTCTGGGGGAGGCACTGGAGAATGCTCCTACCGGAGACTCCCTCATTCTGCTGTGGGACTTCAATGCTCACGTGGGCAATGAGAGTGAGACCTGGAGGGGTGTGATTGGGAGGAACGGCCCCCCCGATCTGAATCAGAGGGGTGTTATGTTGTTGGACTTCTGTGCCAGTCATAGACTGTCCATAACGAACACCATGTTCAGGCATAAGGGTGTCCATATGTGCACTTGGCACCAGGACACCCTTGGCCGCAGTTCGATGATCGACTTTGTGGTTGTATCATCGGACTTGCGGCCGTATGTCCTGGACACTCGGGTGAAGAGAGGGGCGGAGCTGTCAACTGATCACCACCTGGTGGTGAGTTGGCTCCGCTGGTGGGGGAGGATGCCGATCAGACCTGGCAGGCCCAAACGTATTGTGAGGGTCTGCTGGGAGCGTTTGTCAGAATCCCCCGTCAGAAGGAGCTTTAACTCCCACCTCCGGCAGAGCTTCAACCATATTTGAGGTGGGGGACATTGAGTCCGAATGGGCCATGTTCCGTGACTCCATTGCCGAGGCAGCTGGTCGGAGTTGTGGCCGTAAGGTGGTCGGTGCCTGTCGTGGCGGCAACCCTCGAACCTGCTGGTGGACACCAGTGGTGAGGGAAGCCGTCAAGCTGAAGAAGGAGTCCTATCGGGCCTTTTTGGCCAGTGGGACCCTGGAAGAAGCTGATAGGTACCGACGGGCCAGACGGGCCACGGCTTCGGCGGTTGCTGAGGCAAAAACTCGGGCCTGGGAGGAGTTCGGTGAGACCATGGAGAACGATTTCCGGACGGCCTCGAAAAGATTCTGGTCCACCATCCGGCGTCTCAGGGGGGGGGAAGCGGCTCACAGTCAACACTGTTTACAGTGGGGACGGGGCTTTGCTGACCTCAACTAGGGATGTTGTGAGTCGGTGGGGGGAGTACTTCGAGGAACTCCACAATCCTACCAACACGTGCTCGGAAGAGGCAGAGTCGGAGAGCTCGGAGACGGGGCCTCCCATTTCTGGGGCTGAGGTTGCCGAGGTGGTTAAAAAGCTCCTCGGTGGCAAGGCCCCGGGGGTGGATGAGGTCCGTCCTGAGTTTCTCAAGGCTCTGGATGTTGTAGGGCTGTCTTGGCTGACACGCCTCTGCAGTATCGCGTGGACATCGGGGACAGTGCCTCTGGACTGGCAGATTGGGGTGGTGGTCCCCCTCTTTAAAAAGGGGGACCGGAGGGTGTGTTCCAACTATAGGGGTATCACACTCCTCAGCCTCCCTGGTAAGGTCTATTCGGGGGTATTGGAGAGGAGGATCCGTCGGATAATCGAGCCTCGGATTCAGGAGATGCAGTGTGGCTTTCGTCCTGGCCGTGGAACAGTGGACCAGCTCTATACCCTCGGCAGGATCCTGGAGGGTGCATGGGAGTTCGCCCAACCAGTCTACATGTGTTTTGTGGACTTGGAAAAAGCGTTCGACCGTGTCCCTCGTGGAGTCCTGTGGGGGGTGCTCCGGGAATATGGAGTGCCGGACCCCTTGATAGGGGCCGTTCGGTCTCTGTATGACCGGTGCCAGAGTTTGGTCCGCATTGCCGGCAGTAAGTCGGATACGTTTCCGGTGAGAGTTGGACTCCGTCAGGGCTGCCCTTTGTCACCGATTCTGTTCCTAACTTTTATGGACAGAATTTCTAGGCGGAGCCAGGGCGTTGAGAGTGTCCCATTTGGCGACCTCAGAATCGGGTCTCTGCTTTTTGCAGATGATGTGGTTCTGTTAGCGTCGTCAGGCCGTGACCTTCAGCTCTCACTGGAGTGATTCGCAGCCGAGTGTGAAGCGGCTGGGATGAGAATCAGCACCTCCAAATCCGAGACTATGGTTCTCAGCCGGAAAAGGGTGGAATGCTCTCTCCGGGTCGGGAATGAGATCCTTCCCCAAGAGGAGGAGTTCCAGTATCTCGGGGTCTTGTTCACGAGTGACGGACGAATGGAGCGGGAGATTGACGGGCGGATCGGTGCGGCGCCTGCAGTGTTGCAGGCTCTGCACCGACCCGTCGTTGTGAAGAGGGAGCTGAGCCAGAAGGCGAAGCTCTCTACTTACTGGTCAATCTACGTTCCCATCCTCACCTATGGTCACGAGTTGTGGGTAGTGACCGAAAGAACAAGATCGCGAATACAAGCGGCCGAAATGGGTTTCCTCCGCAGGGTGTCTGGGCTCTCCCTTAGAGATAGGGTGAGAAGCTCAGTCATCCGGGAGGGGCTCGGAGTAGAACCGCTGCTCCTCCGCATTGAGAGGAGTCAGATGAGGTGGCTCGGGCATCTGGTTAGGATGCCCCCTGGGCGCCTCCCTGGGGAGGTGTTCCGGGCACGTCGCACTGGGAGGAGACCCCGGGGGAGACCCAGGACACGTTGGAGAGACTATGTCTCTCGGCTGGCCTGGGAACGCCCCGGGGTCCCCCCGGAAGAGCTGGAGGAAGTGGCCGGGGACAGAGACGTCTGGGTTTCTCTGCTCAAGCTGCTGCCCCCGCGACCCGACCCCCGGATAAGCGGCAGATGATGGATGGATGGATGGATATATCCTCCACCAACCAGACTTACAACCCCCGACTAGGGTAGCAGAATTTCTAAGCATCTGTACCCCAAAACTACTATCAAAAATATATAAATTATTGTCTAAGATAGATGACACAATGTCTCTTCCATCCTCAAAATGGGAGGCAGATTTATCCATCAGTTCTGGTCATAGCTTCTAACCACAAATATGTTTGAACACCTTCATAAAGACTTGAAATCCTAATTTACAGCACATACAATACAAAATCCTTCATAGAACACACTATACAGGACAAAGGATGTTCAGGATGGGTCTAACACACTCAAACATCTGCTCACATTGCACAGATAACACACCTGATGATTATGCACACGCTTTGTGGTTTTCTGCGCCTGTCCAGAAGTTCTGGCTTGAAGTCTGTGAGGACCTATCAACATGGCTAAAGTGTAGCATCCCTGCATGCCCCACACTGTGCATACTGGGTGACTTAGACAACATCAACATGGAAATTAACTCAGCACACATGGTTGTCACAGTGTTATGTATCGCAAAGAAAACTATTCTCATGAACTGGAAAGCGAAGAACAATCTGTGTATTAACCAGTTTAGAAATTTTCTTTTAGATTATATTAGCATGGAAACAATGTCTGCCTCCTCAAAACATCAATTGGCTGAATTTCATTCTCTCTGGTCCCCTCTGATTAGTTTTATCACATAGTGGTGGTGGTGGGTTGCTGGGTGATGGTGGGTCTCAGGCCCAGGCTGCTGCGACTGGTGTGACCGGGTTGTTTGTTTGTTTGTTTTTTGATGTTGTTTGTTTGTTTTTTGTAGTGGTCCTCCTGGGTGGGGTTGGGTTGAGTGGGGTGGGGCGGGATGGGTACCTTCTGGGGGTACAGTAGCTCCCGGAGTATGGTCGCTGCAGGCCCCGAGCCTGGTGGACATCAGGCCCTCCTGCCCATTGTTGGCTCCCAGGTAGCGGGGATGCCTATTGCAGCCAGTCCCTGGCTGCCCTCTCTGGGGGAGAGTAGCTCCCCCGGTATATATCCCCATACCCCTCTCCCTTCTGGCTCCTGTACACAGCACACACTCACACATGAAGGGTTTTGGGGGCGTGTGTGTTCGGTGGGGTGTAGTGGATGGGGCCACGTAGGTGGTCCCCTTTGGTTGCACTCTGCAGTTCCCTGCCCCTGTTTTAATTACACCTTAGACATTAGTACTTATCAAACACACTCACACACACACATTAGGTCTTGGGGGGTGGTTACACTGAGTGGCATCTGGTGGGCGGGGCTCTTTGGGTATGGGGGGGGGGGGGGGGGGGGGGGTTCACTAAGCAGTTGATGTATTATCATGTCGTCTCAGGTCATCTATATCCACAGCTGTGTTGTATGCGATTGCCGCTTCTTGTGCTTGTTTTTGTTTGTTTGTGTGTTTGTTTTTTCTCTGCTTGTCTGCTTTCAGGTGCTCCTGGTGGCGCTAAGGCTGGATTCCCCTCATAGGCCATGGATTGTTGTCTGTTTTGTTTTTTACAGGTGTAGCAGCTGGTTGTCTGGTTTTTGTTTCTATTTTTGTTCTGTTTCCTCTTCTTTCCTCTTCTTCTTTCCTTGTCCCCCGGTCCGGTTCAGTTCAGTTCATGTTATATATTGTAAACAGAAATAAATAAATGGGCATCAAGGGGAGCTTTACATTTATAAAACTTCCCTTGGCAAAACAAATCTGTTTGGCATCAAAGGTATTCAGACTACAATTCTTCTGACATAATGCTGAACAGGACAAGGGGAAAAAAAAGTAAAGAAGACAGTTCTGCCGAAAGCCAGGGATAGACCTGTTCTAAGTTCTATACTTTTTAAAAGGGGCGTGTTTATCAACTATGGAATTAGAAGATTTACAAAAATGGTCAAGTGCTAGATCTTCATCTGGGATTTTAACAGTGTCATATAACTATTCAACAGATCAGTTAAAAAAAAGCCTGCTCATGGAGATGTTTCAGGATCTGGATACCAAGCGTGGACCTAATGTTTTCATTTTTGCAATTCTGATACAGGCTATTGAGCAGTGATAACTAACACCAAGTTCAGATACTGCGGATTTTCTACCTTTGATTTGTTAAGATTGAGCCAATCAGGGACAACCTTGAAGGATCTCTTTGGTTTTGTAGGATCAGTAATTACCTGAGAAAGGTTGATATTGGTACACACCTTTTTTAAAAGATCAGAGGCAGAGTTCAACTTGTTTAAATTAAAATTGCCACACAGAGATTGGGTTTAGGCCACATGCACACAGAATGACATCAACAAATATAAGAAATATTAAACATTTACACATAGATTTTTGAATATATGTAGAGGAATGATACTTTGAAATGTGCTCATTGCGGAGTTATGATCAGTTGAGTAATGAAGGTTGAACTATTCTGGGAAAGAGGTTCTATTCCCAGCATCATGATGGACACTCCTGATATAGAAGGTTTCGCTAACGCATTGGAATTGTTTTACTATTTTCATATGCATGTGCAATGAAGAATTGCTTGCTGCTAATAAATGCAAAGAAGAACAGCTTACACATAGATGCTCACATATAGGCTGCTGAATGCAATGAAGACCTGCTTATCAAGTAAAGTTCAATGTCAATGTGTAATATTCAATTAGGATTTGCAAAACAGTGAAGTTAAACAATGAATGGGTCCATAGTCGGTATGAGAAGACTACAGGAATATTTACCTGGGTGTACGTTCAAACAGAGATGAGAAAATTGCGATAAATAATTGTTTGTTTGTTTGTTAGTATGTATATGAATGTTATGTGTATAAACTGTGTTGAGTTATAGTTACTCAGTAGTGTCTCAGTGAAACAACCGACGGGGGAAGCCTTGCGGTGACAACAAAAGCAGTGTTTTACTGATCAGTCAAGTTGCTCCAGTGTACTCCATACAAACCGGTTGGCTACTGAAGGGATAGAAAATGGGGAATACTTGTTTTAAAGCAAACAAGGAATTAGATGGGAAAAATACATGTTTTAACGGGACCCAGACAATATTAAATACTCAGACAGATGGGAGAAGAAGTGTAGTTTTGTAGGAAATCACAAAATTATTACATAGAATTAGTGAAATCAATTGAAGAATGCCTTTCTGAAGAGCTGTTTACCACAGATGAGCAGCTTTGCGACCAAGCACATAGTAGATCGCTTTACTGCCAAAATGATCTAATTTAATGGATTGGTTCAGACATGCATAACAGCATTTTAAGAACAAAGAGAGAAACAAAAAGGGACAACGCTTCATGGTGGAAGGTGATGTATAAATAACTGTGTATATGATGAAGGGGGTGGCAACACCCATTCCGAAATCCCGCCATTCCGACATCCCGCTATTCCGACATCCCACCATTCCGACATACCACCATTCCGACAAACCACCATTCCGACATGCAAACGTCCCACCATTCCGACATCCCGCTATTCTGACGTTCAAATGTCCCACCATTCCGACAAGGCTTTCCGTATAAGGAAATGTGTGTTACTCAACAGGTGAGTCCCTTCTTTCTGTTCATGCAATTTATATGTTTAACACATGTTTATAGACAAGCATTATTAAAAACACAAAGTCTCGGCAACTGGAGGAGGAGAAGCAGTCCGCGGTGGTTTTCAAAAGACGCATGGGCTCTGTGGAGAGCTCCGCTCCAGCTGGCTGCTGTGACAGCTCACTGACACTGTATTTCTGCTTAATCAGTTTCAGTCTCGCCAGAGTTACATTAATATCTGTATTTTTATATTTGAAATTCAGGGGATTTTGATAATAGATTATTAAAGTTTGTTTGCGAGGCTGTGGCCTCTGCATGTGCAAAGCTTGTGCGCCAAACTTTAGGGCGTATTTGCGCCAGCATATCATTAGTGCAAAATGTTTTGGGTAAAAAATAGGCTATTAAAAGGAACTGTCGGAATGGCGGTATGTTAAAAAAAACAAAAAACATACCGCCATTCCGACCATAGGAGGAAAAAAGTGTCGGAATGGTGGGACGTTTGATAAAAAATTAAGTGTCGCCATTCCGACAATTGGAGACCCATGTCGGAATGGCGAGATGTCGGAATGGCAGCATGTAACCATGATGAAGGAGAGACCATTTGAGCAGCACAGCCATTTCGCAGCACAGGGACAGCAATCCAAGTTACAGGATCTCCCACGTGGTATCACCTGTCACATTGTGTCAAGGCATCAAAAGAAGAAAAAATCACCAAACTCAAGGACAAAAAGACAAAGACTCCGGTGAACGAAGACAGAGGACTGACAAACCAGAAATATAAAAGGATTCTCGATATCAAGATCCAGAAGAAGAGGCTAACAATGCCACGAACACTTACGATGCTGGGAATGATGCCAGCAATGAACAGAGAAGAAGATTCAGTGTCATCAATCTGCATTACGTGCCTCTAATGAGGGGGTGAATATAGAATCCTCAACGATTACAACGTCTCTGGGAACTGTGACAACAACAAGGTTTAAACCATTTTGATATATATTGTAACCTATTGTCTAAGGAATAGTGCTGAAAATGAGGTAAATCTAATCCACCACTGTCCTTGGTCTTCTGTAGGGTTTTTAAACTAATACGTGGTGGTTTGTTTTTCCACAGAAATTTGGAGATGCATGAATCTAGTGACTTAAACCAAGTAGCAGATGGTTTTATGGGGATCATTGAGAACAAATAGTTAACTTTTGGTAGTATCATCATTTTAATGGATGTAACTCTCCCCATAAGTGATATAGGTAAGGACTTCCAACGAGAGATCGTCCTCTACTGTCTTTAATAATTGCACATAATTTAGCTTTGTTAGCTCTGAGAGCCTGGAGGAAATGTTTATGCCTAAATATCTAATATTTCCTGACTGTAAAGTGATCGCAGGTATATTATGGACCCTACAGTTAATGGGCAGAACTGTGGTCTTAGACCAGTTGATAGAGTAGTCAGAAAGTGCTGAGAATTTATTTATGAGTGTGATCGTGTGACTGAGAGACGTCTGTGAGTTCTGAAGGAAAAGTAATACATCATCAGCATAAAGACTTATTTTATGCTCAATATTTTGGGATTAATTACTCACAAACGGGTAAGAAAAGGTAGTATTGCCAGACCATATATGATCAAAACAGGGAGCGGAGGTGGTTCAGCTGCAAGGTGTGAATGTCTGACTATAGTTTGTAAAAAGCGGGTAAGATAAGGTGCGAATGCCCGACAATGTATGATCAAAAGAGGGAGCGGAGGTTTTCGGCTGCAAGAAGGTCTGAATGTCCACCCAAAATTCCTGAAAAATGGGTAAAAAAAGGGTGCGAATGCCAAACCATACATCATCAAAAGCAGGAGTGGATGTGTTCGGCTACAAGAAGATTTGAATGTCCATCAATAATTGCTTTAAAACATGAAAGAAAATTTTCGAATATCAAACCACACATGATCATAAGCGGGAGAGGAGTTGTTCAGCTGCAAGAAGGTGTGAATGTCCACCCATAATTACTGAAAAATAGGTAAGAAAAGATGAAAATGCCCAACCATACATCATCAAAAGCAGGAGTGGATGTGTTCGGCTACAAGAAGGTTTGAATATCCGACCATAGTTTGTAAAAAGCGGGTAAGAAAAGGTTTTAATGCCCGAACATAGACCATCAAAAGAGGGAGCGGAGGTGTTCCGCTGTAAGAAGGTGTAAATGTCCGACCATAGTTGGTAAAAAGCGGCTAAGAAAAGGTTGAAATACCCGACTGTACACAATCAATAGCGGGAGCGGAGTTGTTTGGCTACAAGAAGGTGTGAATGTCCGACCACGGTTTGTAAAAAGCGGGTAAGAAAAGGTTCGAATGCCGAAATATATACCATCAAAAGTGGAAGTGGATGTGTTCGGCTGCAAGAAGGTGTGAACGTCCGACCAAAGTTTGTAAAAAGCAGTTAAGAAAAGGTTCGAATATCCAACCAAACATAATCAAAAGCGGGAGCAGAGCTGTTCGACTGCAAGTAGGTGTGAATGTCAGATCATAATTTGCAAAAAGCTGATGAGAAAGGGTGAGAATGCCCGGCTATACACCATCAAATGCGGGAGCGGAAGTGTTCGGCTGTGAGTAGGTGTGAATGTCCGACCATAATTGCTGAAAAATGTGTTAGAAGAGACTAGAATGCCGGACAAGACATCATCAAATGCGGGAGCGGAGTTGTTCGGCTGTGAGTAGGTGTGAATCTCCGAGCATAGTTTGTAAAAAGGGGGTAAGAATAGGTTCGAATGCCCGAACATACACTATCAAAACAGGGAGCTGAGGTGGCTCAGCTGCAAGGTGTGAATGTCTGACTATAGTTTGTAAATAAGGTGCAAATGCCCAACAATGTATAATCAAAAGAGGGAGCGGAGGTTTTCGGCTACAAGAAGGTTTGAATGTCCGACCATAGTTTGTAAAAAGCGGGTAAGAAAAGGTTCAAATGCCTGACTATACACCATCAAAAGCGGGAGCAGAGGTGTTCCGCTGTAAGACGGTGTGAATGTCCAACAATATTTGGTAAAAAGCGGGTAAGAAAAGGTTAAAATACCCGACTGTACACAATCAATAGCGGGAGAGGAGGTGCTCAGCTGCAAGAAGGTGTGAATGTCCACCCATAATTACTGAAAAATGGGTAAGAAAAGGTGCGAATGTCCAACCATACATTATCAAAAGCAGGTGTGAATGTCAGATCATAATTTGCAAAAAGCTGATGAGAAAGGGTGAGAATTCCCGACTATACACCATCAAATGCGGGAGCGGAGTTGTTCGGCTGTGAGTAAGTGTGAATCTCCGACCATAATTGCTGAAAAATGTGTTAGAAAAGGTAAAAATGCCGGTCCATACATCATAAAAAGCGGGAGAGGTGGTGTTCGAATGCAAGTAGGTGTGAATGTCCAGCCATAATTACTCACAAACGGGTAAGAAAAGGTAGTATTGCCAGACCATACATGATCAAAACAGGGAGCGGAGGTGGTTCAGCTGCAAGAAGGTGTGAATGTCCGACTAAAGTTCAAATATATTAACAAAAGCGGGAGGAGAGGTCTTCGGATGAGAGTGGTTGAGAATTTCCAACCATAATCTATAAAATGCGGTGAAAAAAAAGGTGTGATAGAACACTAAAAGGTGGAGCGGAAGTGTTCGGCTGCAAGAAGGTGTGAATGTCCGACTATATTTGGTGAAAAGCAGGTGAAGCAAGGTCTGAATGCCCAACCTTACATCATCAAAAGCGAGATCAGAGGTATTTGGCTGCATGAAGGCCATAGTTTGCCAAAAGCGGGTAAGCTGCGAATGACCGACTAAATATCAACAAAAGGTCGTCGGATGCAAGTGGGTGTGAATATCCCACCATACAAGTATGGTGGAGAGGAAGCTGTGAACAGCCGACCATAGTTGGCAAAAAGCGGGTGAGAAAAGGTGCGAATGTCCAACCATACATGATCAAAACAGGGAGCGGAGGTGTTTGGCTGTGACAAGGTGTGAATGTCCACCCAAAATTAATGAAAAGCGGGCAACAAGTAGGTTTGAATGCCCAACCATACATCATCAAAAGCAAGAGTGGATGTGTTCGGCTACAAGAAGGTTTGAATGTCCGAGCATAGTTTGTAAAAAGCGGGTAAGAAAAGGTTCGAATGCCCAAACATACACCATCAAAAGAGGGAGCGGAGGTGTTCCGCTGTAAGAAGGTGTGAATGTCCGACCATAGTTGGTAAAAAACGGGTAAGAAAAGGTTAAAATACCCGACTGTACACAATCAATAGCGGGAGCGGATGTGTTTGGCTACAAGAATGTGTGACAGTCCGACCATGGTTTGTAAAAAACGGGTAAGAAAAGGTGCGAATGCCCGACAATGTATGATCAAAAGAGGGAGCGGAGGTTTTCGGCTACAAGAAGGTTTGAATGTCCGACCATAGTTTGTAAAAAGCGGGTAAGAAAAGGTTCAAATGCCTGAATATAAACCATCAAAAGCGGGAGTGGAGGTGTTCGGCTACAAGAAGGTGTGAAAGTTCAACCATGGTTTGTAAAAAGCTGCTAAGAAAAGGTTCGAATGCCCGAATATATACCATCACAAGCGGGAGCAGAGCTGTTCGACTGCAAGTAGGTGTGAATGTCCAGCCATAATTACTCACAAACGGGTAAGAAAAGGTAGTATTGCCAGACCATACATGATCAAAACAGGGAGCTGAGGTGGTTCAGCTGCAAGGTGTGAATGTCTGACTATAGTTTGTCAAAAGCGGGTAAGACAAGGTGCGAATGCCCGACAATGTATGATCAAAAGAGGGAGTGGATGTCTTCGGCTGCAAGGTCTGAATGTCCAACCATAATTTCTAAAAACCGGGTAAGAAAAGGCTCGAAAGCCCGACTATACACAATCAAAAGCGGGAGCGGGAGGTTTTCAGCTGCAAATCCTTCACTCAAACCAAGTGAAAACTGCTTTGTCCTTCATATTTATCAATGTCTAGATCGACTTCAACAAAGAACAACATTGTATTTTGCAGTAGTAGAAAGAGCAACACTTGAAGGAACAGGAATCCGAGAATAAGCTTATTTTCATACGTTCTGCATGATTTGGGATTTTATGTATAAAATGAATTCCTTTACTCAAACTATGTTAAAACTGCTTTGTCCTTCATATTTATCAATGTCTAGATTGACTTCAACAAAGAACAACATTGTATTTTTCAGTAGAAGAAATAGCAACACTGAAGGATCAGGAATCCGAAAACAAGCTTTTTTTCATACGTTCTGCTTGATTTTGGATTTTGCTATAAAATTAATTCCTTCACTCAAACAAAGTGGAAACTGCTTTGTCCTTCATATTTATCAATGTCTAGATTTACTTCAACAAAGAACAACATTGTATTTTGCAGTAGTAGAAAGAGCAACACTTGAAGGAACAGGAATCCGAGAATAAGCTTATTTTCATACGTTCTGCATGATTTGGGATTTTATGTATAAAATGAATTCCTTTACTCAAACTATGTTAAAACTGCTTTGTCCTTCATATTTATCAATGTCTAGATTGACTTCAACATAGAACAACATTGTATTTTTCAGTAGAAGAAATAGCAACACTGAAGGATCAGGAATCCGAAAACAAGCTTTTTTTCATACGTTCTGCTTGATTTGGGATTTTGCTATAAAATTAATTCCTTCACTCAAACAAAGTGGAAACTGCTTTGTCCTTCATATTTATCAATGTCTATATCGATTTCAACAAAGAACAAGGCTTTATTTTGCAGTATAGGAAAGAGCAACACTGGAGGATCAGGAATCCGAGAATAAGCTTACTTTCATGAGTCCTGCACGATTTCGGATTTTCCTATAAAATGAATTGCTTTGCTCAAACCAAGTTAAAATTGCTTTGTCCTTCATAGTTATCCATGTCTAAAATGTATCAAGCATAAAGTTCCTCATATTACACTGAATGAGAAAGAAGCATCCCTTTGGTTGAGCAATACGTTCCTTTTGCGGAGTTATGCATGATTTCGGATTTTGCTATAAAATTCATTCCTTCACACCTTTTTTTTCACCGCATTTTATAGATTATGGTTGGAAATTTCAACCACTCTAATCAGAAGACCTCTCCTCCCGCTTTTGTTAATATATTTGAACTTTAGTTGGACATTCACCCCTTTTTGCAGCTAAACCACCTCCGCTCCCTGTTTTGATCATGTATGGTCTGGCAATACTACATTTTCTTACCCGTTTGTGAGTAATTATGGCTGGATATTCACACCTACTTGCAGTTGAACACAATCTCTCTCGCTTTTAATTATGTTTGGATATTCGAACCTTTTCTTTACTGCTTTTTGCAAACTTTGGTCGGACGTTCACACCTTCTTGCAGCCGAACACCTCCGCATCCGCTTTTGATGGTATATATTCGGGCATTCGAACCTTTTCTTACCAGCTTTTTACAAACGATGGTTGGAATTTCACACCTTCTTGTAGCCGAACAACTCCACTCCCGCTATTGATTGTGTACAGTTGGGTATTTTAACCTTTTCTTACCCGCTTTTTACCAACTATGGTTGGACATTCACACCGTCTTACAGCGGAACATCTCCGCTCCCGCTTTTGATGGTGTATAGTCAGGCATTTGAACCTTTTCTTACCCGCTTTTTACAAACTACGGTCGGACATTCAAACCTTCTTGTAGCCGAAAACCTCTGCTCCCTCTTTTGATTATACATTGTCGGGCATTCGCACCTTATCTTACCCGCTTTTTACAAACTATAGTCAGACATTCACACCTTGGTGCTGAACCACCTCAGCTCCCTTTTTTGATCATGTATGGTCTGGCAATACTACCTTTTCTTACCCGTTTGTGAGTAATTATGGCTGGACATTCACACCTACTTGCAGTCGAACAGCTCTGCTCCCGCTTTCGATTATGTTTGGTTGGATATTCGAACCTTTTCTTACCCACTTTTTACCAACTATGGTCGGACATTCACACCTTCTTACAGCGGAACACCTCCGCTCCCTCTTTTGATGGTGTATGTTTGGGCATTCGAACCTTTTCTTACCCGCTTTTTACAAACTATGCTCGGACATTCAAACCTTCTTGTAGCCGAACACATCCACTCCTTCTTTTGATGATGTATGCTTGGGAATTCAAACCTACTTTTTGCCCGCTTTTCATTAATTTTGGGTGGACATTCACACCTTGTCACAGCCAAACACCTCCGCTCCCTGTTTTGATCATGTATGGTTGGACATTCGCACCTTGTCTCACCCGCTTTTTGCAAACTATGGTCGGCTGTTCACAGCTTCCTCTCCACCATACTTGTATGGTGGGATGTTCACACCCAGTTGCATCCGAAGACCTCCGCCCCCACTTTTGTTGATATTTAGTTGGTCATTCGCAGCTTACCCGCTTTTGGCAAACTATGGCCTTCTTGCAGCCAAACACCTCTGATCTCGCTTTTGATAATGTAAGGTTGGGCATTCAGACCTTGCTTCACCTGCTTTTCACCAAATATAGTCGGACATTCACACCTTCTTGCAGCCGAACACTTCCGCTCCACCTTTTAGTGTTCTATCACACCTTTTTTTCACAGAATTTTATAGATTATGGTTGGAAATTCTCAACTACTCTCATCCGAAGACCTCTCCTCCCGCTTTTGTTAATATATTTGAACTTTAGTCGGACATTCACACCTTCTTGCAGCTGAACCACCTCCGCTCCCTGTTTTGATCATGTATGGTCTGGCAATACTACCTTTTCTTACCCGTTTGTGAGTAATTATGGCTGGACATTCACACCTACTTGCAGCCGAACACCACCTCTCTCGCTTTTGATGATGTATGGACCGGCATTCTTACCTTTTCTAACACATTTTTCAGAAATTACGGTCGGAGATTCACACTTACTCACAGCCGAACAACTCCGCTCCCGCATTTGATGGTGTATAGTCGGGCATTCTCACCCTTTCTCATCAGCTTTTTGCAAATTATTATCTGACATTCACATCTGCTTTTGATAATGTATGGTTGGGCATTCGCACCTTTTCTTACCCATTTTTCAGTAATTATGGGTGGACATTCACACCTTCTTGCAGCTGAACACCTCCTCTCCCGCTATTGATTGTGTACAGTCGGGTATTTTAACCTTTTCTTACCCGCTTTTTACCAAATATGGTCGGACATTCACACCGTCTTACAGCGGAACACCTCTGCTCCCGCTTTTGATGGTGTATAGTCAGGCATTTGAACCTTTTCTTACCCGCTTTTTACAAACTATGGTCGGACAATCAAACCTTCTTGTAGCCGAAAACCTCCGCTTCCTCCTTTGATTATACATTGTTGGGCATTCGCACCTTATTTACAAACTATAGTCAGACATTCACACCTTGCAGCTGAGCCACCTCAGCTCCCTGTTTTGATAGTGTATGTTCGGGCATTCGAACCTATTCTTACCCCCTTTTTACAAACTATGCTCGGAGATTCACACCTACTCACAGCCGAACAACTCCGCTCCCGCATTTGATGATGTCTTGTCCGGCATTCTAGTCTCTTCTAACACATTTTTCAGCAATTATGGTCGGACATTCACACCTACTCACAGCCGAACACTTCCGCTCCCGCATTTGATGGTGTATAGCCGGGCATTCTCACCCTTTCTCATCAGCTTTTTGCAAATTATGATCTGACATTCAAACCTACTTGCAGTCGAACAGCTCTGCTCCCGCTTTTGATTATGTTTGGTTGGATATTCGAACCTTTTCTTAACTGCTTTTTACAAACTTTGGTCGGACTTTCACACCTTCTTGTAGCCAAACAACTCCGCTCCCGCTATTGATTGTGTACAGTCGGGTATTTTAACCTTTTCTTACCCGCTTTTTACCAACTATGGTCGGACATTTACACCTTCTTACAGCGGAACACCTCCGCTCCCTCTTTTGATGGTCTATGTTCGGGCATTCGAACCTTTTCTTACCCGCTTTTTACAAACTATGGTCGGACATTCAAACCTTCTTGTAGCCGAACACATCCACTCCCGCTTTTGATGATGTATGGTTGGGCATTTTCACCTTTTCTTACCCATTTTTAAGTAATTATGGGTGGACATTCACACCTTCTTGCAGCTGAACAACTTCTCTCCCGCTTATGATCATGTGCGGTTTGATATTCGAAAATTTTCTTTCATGTTTTAAAGCAATTATTGATGGACATTCAAATCTTCTTGTAGCCGAACACATCCACTCCTGCTTTTGATGATGTATGGTTTGGCATTCGCACCCTTTTTTTACCCATTTTTCAGACATCCCGCTATTCCGACATCCCACCATTCCGACATACCACCATTCCGACAAACCACCATTCCGACATGCAAACGTCCCACCATTCCGACATCCCGCTATTCTGACGTTCAAATGTCCCACCATTCCGACAAGGCTTTCCGTATAAGGAAATGTGTGTTACTCAACAGGTGAGTCCCTTCTTTCTGTTCATGCAATTTATATGTTTAACACATGTTTATAGACAAGCATTATTAAAAACACAAAGTCTCGGCAACTGGAGGAGGAGAAGCAGTCCGCGGTGGTTTTCAAAAGACGCATGGGCTCTGTGGAGAGCTCCGCTCCAGCTGGCTGCTGTGACAGCTCACTGACACTGTATTTCTGCTTAATCAGTTTCAGTCTCGCCAGAGTTACATTAATATCTGTATTTTTATATTTGAAATTCAGGGGATTTTGATAATAGATTATTAAAGTTTTTTTGCGAGGCTGTGGCCTCTGCATGTGCAAAGCTTGTGCGCCAAACTTTAGGGCGTATTTGCGCCGGCATATCATTAGTGCAAAATGTTTTGGGTAAAAAATAGGCTATTAAAAGGAACTGTCGGAATGGCGGTATGTTAAAAAAAACAAAAAACATACCGCCATTCCGACCATAGGAGGAAAAAAGTGTCGGAATGGTGGGACGTTTGATAAAAAATTAAGTGTCGCCATTCCGACAATTGGAGACCCATGTCGGAATGGCGAGATGTCGGAATGGCAGCATGTAACCATGATGAAGGAGAGACCATTTGAGCAGCACAGCCATTTCGCAGCACAGGGACAGCAATCCAAGTTACAGGATCTCCCACGTGGTATCACCTGTCACATTGTGTCAAGGCATCAAAAGAAGAAAAAATCACCAAACTCAAGGACAAAAAGACAAAGACTCCGGTGAACGAAGACAGAGGACTGACAAACCAGAAATATAAAAGGATTCTCGATATCAAGATCCAGAAGAAGAGGCTAACAATGCCACGAACACTTACGATGCTGGGAATGATGCCAGCAATGAACAGAGAAGAAGATTCAGTGTCATCAATCTGCATTACGTGCCTCTAATGAGGGGGTGAATATAGAATCCTCAACGATTACAACGTCTCTGGGAACTGTGACAACAACAAGGTTTAAACCATTTTGATATATATTGTAACCTATTGTCTAAGGAATAGTGCTGAAAATGAGGTAAATCTAATCCACCACTGTCCTTGGTCTTCTGTAGGGTTTTTAAACTAATACGTGGTGGTTTGTTTTTCCACAGAAATTTGGAGATGCATGAATCTAGTGACTTAAACCAAGTAGCAGATGGTTTTATGGGGATCATTGAGAACAAATAGTTAACTTTTGGTAGTATCATCATTTTAATGGATGTAACTCTCCCCATAAGTGATATAGGTAAGGACTTCCAACGAGAGATCGTCCTCTACTGTCTTTAATAATTGCACATAATTTAGCTTTGTTAGCTCTGAGAGCCTGGAGGAAATGTTTATGCCTAAATATCTAATATTTCCTGACTGTAAAGTGATCGCAGGTATATTATGGACCCTACAGTTAATGGGCAGAACTGTGGTCTTAGACCAGTTGATAGAGTAGTCAGAAAGTGCTGAGAATTTATTTATGAGTGTGATCGTGTGACTGAGAGACGTCTGTGAGTTCTGAAGGAAAAGTAATACATTATCAGCATAAAGACTTATTTTATGCTCAATATTTTGGGATTAATTACTCACAAACGGGTAAGAAAAGGTAGTATTGCCAGACCATATATGATCAAAACAGGGAGCGGAGGTGGTTCAGCTGCAAGGTGTGAATGTCTGACTATAGTTTGTAAAAAGCGGGTAAGATAAGGTGCGAATGCCCGACAATGTATGATCAAAAGAGGGAGCGGAGGTTTTCGGCTGCAAGAAGGTCTGAATGTCCACACCAAAATTCCTGAAAAATGGGTAAAAAAAGGGTGCGAATGCCAAACCATACATCATCAAAAGCAGGAGTGGATGTGTTCGGCTACAAGAAGATTTGAATGTCCATCAATAATTGCTTTAAAACATGAAAGAAAATTTTCGAATATCAAACCACACATGATCATAAGCGGGAGAGGAGTTGTTCAGCTGCAAGAAGGTGTGAATGTCCACCCATAATTACTGAAAAATAGGTAAGAAAAGATGAAAATGCCCAACCATACATCATCAAAAGCAGGAGTGGATGTGTTCGGCTACAAGAAGGTTTGAATATCCGACCATAGTTTGTAAAAAGCGGGTAAGAAAAGGTTTGAATGCCCGAACATAGACCATCAAAAGAGGGAGCGGAGGTGTTCCGCTGTAAGAAGGTGTAAATGTCCGACCATAGTTGGTAAAAAGCGGCTAAGAAAAGGTTGAAATACCCGACTGTACACAATTAATAGCGGGAGCGGAGTTGTTTGGCTACAAGAAGGTGTGAATGTCCGACCACGGTTTGTAAAAAGCGGGTAAGAAAAGGTTCGAATGCCCGAAATATATACCATCAAAAGTGGAAGTGGATGTGTTCGGCTGCAAGAAGGTGTGAACGTCCGACCAAAGTTTGTAAAAAGCAGTTAAGAAAAGGTTCGAATATCCAACCAAACATAATCAAAAGCGGGAGCAGAGCTGTTCGACTGCAAGTAGGTGTGAATGTCAGATCATAATTTGCAAAAAGCTGATGAGAAAGGGTGAGAATGCCCGGCTATACACCATCAAATGCGGGAGCGGAAGTGTTCGGCTGTGAGTAGGTGTGAATGTCCGACCATAATTGCTGAAAAATGTGTTAGAAGAGACTAGAATGCCGGACAAGACATCATCAAATGCGGGAGCGGAGTTGTTCGGCTGTGAGTAGGTGTGAATCTCCGAGCATAGTTTGTAAAAAGGGGGTAAGAATAGGTTCGAATGCCCGAACATACACTATCAAAACAGGGAGCTGAGGTGGCTCAGCTGCAAGGTGTGAATGTCTGACTATAGTTTGTAAATAAGGTGCAAATGCCCAACAATGTATAATCAAAAGAGGGAGCGGAGGTTTTCGGCTACAAGAAGGTTTGAATGTCCGACCATAGTTTGTAAAAAGCGGGTAAGAAAAGGTTCAAATGCCTGACTATACACCATCAAAAGCGGGAGCAGAGGTGTTCCGCTGTAAGACGGTGTGAATGTCCAACAATATTTGGTAAAAAGCGGGTAAGAAAAGGTTAAAATACCCGACTGTACACAATCAATAGCGGGAGAGGAGGTGCTCAGCTGCAAGAAGGTGTGAATGTCCACCCATAATTACTGAAAAATGGGTAAGAAAAGGTGCGAATATCCAACCATACATTATCAAAAGCAGGTGTGAATGTCAGATCATAATTTGCAAAAAGCTGATGAGAAAGGGTGAGAATTCCCGACTATACACCATCAAATGCGGGAGCGGAGTTGTTCGGCTGTGAGTAAGTGTGAATCTCCGACCATAATTGCTGAAAAATGTGTTAGAAAAGGTAAAAATGCCGGTCCATACATCATAAAAAGCGGGAGAGGTGGTGTTCGAATGCAAGTAGGTGTGAATGTCCAGCCATAATTACTCACAAACGGGTAAGAAAAGGTAGTATTGCCAGACCATACATGATCAAAACAGGGAGCGGAGGTGGTTCAGCTGCAAGAAGGTGTGAATGTCCGACTAAAGTTCAAATATATTAACAAAAGCGGGAGGAGAGGTCTTCGGATGAGAGTGGTTGAGAATTTCCAACCATAATCTATAAAATGCGGTGAAAAAAAAGGTGTGATAGAACACTAAAAGGTGGAGCGGAAGTGTTCGGCTGCAAGAAGGTGTGAATGTCCGACTATATTTGGTGAAAAGCAGGTGAAGCAAGGTCTGAATGCCCAACCTTACATCATCAAAAGCGAGATCAGAGGTATTTGGCTGCATGAAGGCCATAGTTTGCCAAAAGCGGGTAAGCTGCGAATGACCGACTAAATATCAACAAAAGGTCGTCGGATGCAAGTGGGTGTGAATATCCCACCATACAAGTATGGTGGAGAGGAAGCTGTGAACAGCCGACCATAGTTGGCAAAAAGCGGGTGAGAAAAGGTGCGAATGTCCAACCATACATGATCAAAACAGGGAGCGGAGGTGTTTGGCTGTGACAAGGTGTGAATGTCCACCCAAAATTAATGAAAAGCGGGCAACAAGTAGGTTTGAATGCCCAACCATACATCATCAAAAGCAAGAGTGGATGTGTTCGGCTACAAGAAGGTTTGAATGTCCGAGCATAGTTTGTAAAAAGCGGGTAAGAAAAGGTTCGAATGCCCAAACATACACCATCAAAAGAGGGAGCGGAGGTGTTCCGCTGTAAGAAGGTGTGAATGTCCGACCATAGTTGGTAAAAAACGGGTAAGAAAAGGTTAAAATACCCGACTGTACACAATCAATAGCGGGAGCGGATGTGTTTGGCTACAAGAATGTGTGACAGTCCGACCATGGTTTGTAAAAAACGGGTAAGAAAAGGTGCGAATGCCCGACAATGTATGATCAAAAGAGGGAGCGGAGGTTTTCGGCTACAAGAAGGTTTGAATGTCCGACCATAGTTTGTAAAAAGCGGGTAAGAAAAGGTTCAAATGCCTGAATATAAACCATCAAAAGCGGGAGTGGAGGTGTTCGGCTACAAGAAGGTGTGAAAGTTCAACCATGGTTTGTAAAAAGCTGCTAAGAAAAGGTTCGAATGCCCGAATATATACCATCACAAGCGGGAGCAGAGCTGTTCGACTGCAAGTAGGTGTGAATGTCCAGCCATAATTACTCACAAACGGGTAAGAAAAGGTAGTATTGCCAGACCATACATGATCAAAACAGGGAGCTGAGGTGGTTCAGCTGCAAGGTGTGAATGTCTGACTATAGTTTGTCAAAAGCGGGTAAGACAAGGTGCGAATGCCCGACAATGTATGATCAAAAGAGGGAGTGGATGTCTTCGGCTGCAAGGTCTGAATGTCCAACCATAATTTCTAAAAACCGGGTAAGAAAAGGCTCGAAAGCCCGACTATACACAATCAAAAGCGGGAGCGGGAGGTTTTCAGCTGCAAATCCTTCACTCAAACCAAGTGAAAACTGCTTTGTCCTTCATATTTATCAATGTCTAGATCGACTTCAACAAAGAACAACATTGTATTTTGCAGTAGTAGAAAGAGCAACACTTGAAGGAACAGGAATCCGAGAATAAGCTTATTTTCATACGTTCTGCATGATTTGGGATTTTATGTATAAAATGAATTCCTTTACTCAAACTATGTTAAAACTGCTTTGTCCTTCATATTTATCAATGTCTAGATTGACTTCAACAAAGAACAACATTGTATTTTTCAGTAGAAGAAATAGCAACACTGAAGGATCAGGAATCCGAAAACAAGCTTTTTTTCATACGTTCTGCTTGATTTTGGATTTTGCTATAAAATTAATTCCTTCACTCAAACAAAGTGGAAACTGCTTTGTCCTTCATATTTATCAATGTCTAGATTTACTTCAACAAAGAACAACATTGTATTTTGCAGTAGTAGAAAGAGCAACACTTGAAGGAACAGGAATCCGAGAATAAGCTTATTTTCATACGTTCTGCATGATTTGGGATTTTATGTATAAAATGAATTCCTTTACTCAAACTATGTTAAAACTGCTTTGTCCTTCATATTTATCAATGTCTAGATTGACTTCAACATAGAACAACATTGTATTTTTCAGTAGAAGAAATAGCAACACTGAAGGATCAGGAATCCGAAAACAAGCTTTTTTTCATACGTTCTGCTTGATTTGGGATTTTGCTATAAAATTAATTCCTTCACTCAAACAAAGTGGAAACTGCTTTGTCCTTCATATTTATCAATGTCTATATCGATTTCAACAAAGAACAAGGCTTTATTTTGCAGTATAGGAAAGAGCAACACTGGAGGATCAGGAATCCGAGAATAAGCTTACTTTCATGAGTCCTGCACGATTTCGGATTTTCCTATAAAATGAATTGCTTTGCTCAAACCAAGTTAAAATTGCTTTGTCCTTCATAGTTATCCATGTCTAAAATGTATCAAGCATAAAGTTCCTCATATTACACTGAATGAAGAAAGAAGCATCCCTTTGGTTGAGCAATACGTTCCTTTTGCGGAGTTATGCATGATTTCGGATTTTGCTATAAAATTCATTCCTTCACACCTTTTTTTTCACCGCATTTTATAGATTATGGTTGGAATTTCAACCACTCTAATCAGAAGACCTCTCCTCCCGCTTTTGTTAATATATTTGAACTTTAGTTGGACATTCACCCCTTTTTGCAGCTAAACCACCTCCGCTCCCTGTTTTGATCATGTATGGTCTGGCAATACTACATTTTCTTACCCGTTTGTGAGTAATTATGGCTGGATATTCACACCTACTTGCAGTTGAACACAATCTCTCTCGCTTTTAATTATGTTTGGATATTCGAACCTTTTCTTTACTGCTTTTTGCAAACTTTGGTCGGACGTTCACACCTTCTTGCAGCCGAACACCTCCGCATCCGCTTTTGATGGTATATATTCGGGCATTCGAACCTTTTCTTACCAGCTTTTTACAAACGATGGTTGGAATTTCACACCTTCTTGTAGCCGAACAACTCCACTCCCGCTATTGATTGTGTACAGTTGGGTATTTTAACCTTTTCTTACCCGCTTTTTACCAACTATGGTTGGACATTCACACCGTCTTACAGCGGAACATCTCCGCTCCCGCTTTTGATGGTGTATAGTCAGGCATTTGAACCTTTTCTTACCCGCTTTTTACAAACTACGGTCGGACATTCAAACCTTCTTGTAGCCGAAAACCTCTGCTCCCTCTTTTGATTATACATTGTCGGGCATTCGCACCTTATCTTACCCGCTTTTTACAAACTATAGTCAGACATTCACACCTTGGTGCTGAACCACCTCAGCTCCCTTTTTTGATCATGTATGGTCTGGCAATACTACCTTTTCTTACCCGTTTGTGAGTAATTATGGCTGGACATTCACACCTACTTGCAGTCGAACAGCTCTGCTCCCGCTTTCGATTATGTTTGGTTGGATATTCGAACCTTTTCTTACCCACTTTTTACCAACTATGGTCGGACATTCACACCTTCTTACAGCGGAACACCTCCGCTCCCTCTTTTGATGGTGTATGTTTGGGCATTCGAACCTTTTCTTACCCGCTTTTTACAAACTATGCTCGGACATTCAAACCTTCTTGTAGCCGAACACATCCACTCCTTCTTTTGATGATGTATGCTTGGGAATTCAAACCTACTTTTTGCCCGCTTTTCATTAATTTTGGGTGGACATTCACACCTTGTCACAGCCAAACACCTCCGCTCCCTGTTTTGATCATGTATGGTTGGACATTCGCACCTTGTCTCACCCGCTTTTTGCAAACTATGGTCGGCTGTTCACAGCTTCCTCTCCACCATACTTGTATGGTGGGATGTTCACACCCAGTTGCATCCGAAGACCTCCGCCCCCACTTTTGTTGATATTTAGTTGGTCATTCGCAGCTTACCCGCTTTTGGCAAACTATGGCCTTCTTGCAGCCAAACACCTCTGATCTCGCTTTTGATAATGTAAGGTTGGGCATTCAGACCTTGCTTCACCTGCTTTTCACCAAATATAGTCGGACATTCACACCTTCTTGCAGCCGAACACTTCCGCTCCACCTTTTAGTGTTCTATCACACCTTTTTTTCACAGAATTTTATAGATTATGGTTGGAAATTCTCAACTACTCTCATCCGAAGACCTCTCCTCCCGCTTTTGTTAATATATTTGAACTTTAGTCGGACATTCACACCTTCTTGCAGCTGAACCACCTCCGCTCCCTGTTTTGATCATGTATGGTCTGGCAATACTACCTTTTCTTACCCGTTTGTGAGTAATTATGGCTGGACATTCACACCTACTTGCAGCCGAACACCACCTCTCTCGCTTTTGATGATGTATGGACCGGCATTCTTACCTTTTCTAACACATTTTTCAGAAATTACGGTCGGAGATTCACACTTACTCACAGCCGAACAACTCCGCTCCCGCATTTGATGGTGTATAGTCGGGCATTCTCACCCTTTCTCATCAGCTTTTTGCAAATTATTATCTGACATTCACATCTGCTTTTGATAATGTATGGTTGGGCATTCGCACCTTTTCTTACCCATTTTTCAGTAATTATGGGTGGACATTCACACCTTCTTGCAGCTGAACACCTCCTCTCCCGCTATTGATTGTGTACAGTCGGGTATTTTAACCTTTTCTTACCCGCTTTTTACCAAATATGGTCGGACATTCACACCGTCTTACAGCGGAACACCTCTGCTCCCGCTTTTGATGGTGTATAGTCAGGCATTTGAACCTTTTCTTACCCGCTTTTTACAAACTATGGTCGGACAATCAAACCTTCTTGTAGCCGAAAACCTCCGCTTCCTCCTTTGATTATACATTGTTGGGCATTCGCACCTTATTTACAAACTATAGTCAGACATTCACACCTTGCAGCTGAGCCACCTCAGCTCCCTGTTTTGATAGTGTATGTTCGGGCATTCGAACCTATTCTTACCCCCTTTTTACAAACTATGCTCGGAGATTCACACCTACTCACAGCCGAACAACTCCGCTCCCGCATTTGATGATGTCTTGTCCGGCATTCTAGTCTCTTCTAACACATTTTTCAGCAATTATGGTCGGACATTCACACCTACTCACAGCCGAACACTTCCGCTCCCGCATTTGATGGTGTATAGCCGGGCATTCTCACCCTTTCTCATCAGCTTTTTGCAAATTATGATCTGACATTCAAACCTACTTGCAGTCGAACAGCTCTGCTCCCGCTTTTGATTATGTTTGGTTGGATATTCGAACCTTTTCTTAACTGCTTTTTACAAACTTTGGTCGGACTTTCACACCTTCTTGTAGCCAAACAACTCCGCTCCCGCTATTGATTGTGTACAGTCGGGTATTTTAACCTTTTCTTACCCGCTTTTTACCAACTATGGTCGGACATTTACACCTTCTTACAGCGGAACACCTCCGCTCCCTCTTTTGATGGTCTATGTTCGGGCATTCGAACCTTTTCTTACCCGCTTTTTACAAACTATGGTCGGACATTCAAACCTTCTTGTAGCCGAACACATCCACTCCCGCTTTTGATGATGTATGGTTGGGCATTTTCACCTTTTCTTACCCATTTTTAAGTAATTATGGGTGGACATTCACACCTTCTTGCAGCTGAACAACTTCTCTCCCGCTTATGATCATGTGCGGTTTGATATTCGAAAATTTTCTTTCATGTTTTAAAGCAATTATTGATGGACATTCAAATCTTCTTGTAGCCGAACACATCCACTCCTGCTTTTGATGATGTATGGTTTGGCATTCGCACCCTTTTTTTACCCATTTTTCAGGAATTTTGGGTGGACATTCAGACCTTCTTGCAGCCGAAAACCTCCGCTCCCTCTTTTGATAATACATTGTCGGGCATTCGCACCTTATCTTACCCGCTTTTTACAAACTATAGTCAGACATTCACACCTTGCAGCTGAACCACCTCCGCTCCCTGTTTTGATCATGTATGGTCTGGCAATACTACCTTTTCTTACCCGTTTGTGAGTAATTAATCCCAAAATATTGAGCATAAAATAAGTCTTTATGCTGATGATGTATTACTTTTCCTTCAGAACTCACAGACGTCTCTCAGTCACACGATCACACTCATAAATAAATTCTCAGCACTTTCTGACTACTCTATCAACTGGTCTAAGACCACAGTTCTGCCCATTAACTGTAGGGTCCATAATATACCTGCGATCACTTTACAGTCAGGAAATATTAGATATTTAGGCATAAACATTTCCTCCAGGCTCTCAGAGCTAACAAAGCTAAATTATGTGCAATTATTAAAGACAGTAGAGGACGATCTCTCGTTGGAAGTCCTTACCTATATCACTTATGGGGAGAGTTACATCCATTAAAATGATGATACTACCAAAAGTTAACTATTTGTTCTCAATGATCCCCATAAAACCATCTGCTACTTAGTTTAAGTCACTAGATTCATGCATCTCCAAATTTCTGTGGAAAAACAAACCACCACGTATTAGTTTAAAAACCCTACAGAAGACCAAGGACAGTGGTGGATTAGATTTACCTCATTTTCAGCACTATTCCTTAGACAATAGGTTACAATATATATCAAAATGGTTTAAACCTTGTTGTTGTCACAGTTCCCAGAGACGTTGTAATCGTTGAGGATTCTATATTCACCCCCTCATTAGAGGCACGTAATGCAGATTGATGACACTGAATCTTCTTCTCTGTTCATTGCTGGCATCATTCCCAGCATCGTAAGTGTTCGTGGCATTGTTAGCCTCTTCTTCTGGATCTTGATATCGAGAATCCTTTTGTATTTCTGGTTTGTCAGTCCTCTGTCTTCGTTCACCGGAGTCTTTGTCTTTTTGTCCTTGAGTTTGGTGATTTTTTCTTCTTTTGATGCCTTGACACAATGTGACAGGTGATACCACGTGGGAGATCCTATAACTTGGATTGCTGTCCCTGTGCTGCGAAATGGCTGTGCTGCTCAAATGGTCTCTCCTTCATCATGGTTACATGCTGCCATTCCGACATCTCGCCATTCCGACATGGGTCTCCAATTGTCGGAATGGCGACACTTAATTTTTTATCAAACGTCCCACCATTCCGACACTTTTTTCCTCCTATGGTCGGAATGGCGGTATGTTTTTTGTTTTTTTTTAACATTCCGACAGTTCCTTTTAATAGCCTATTTTTTACCCAAAACATTTTGCACTAATGATATGCCGGCGCAAATACGCCCTAAAGTTTGGCGCACAAGCTTTGCACATGCAGAGGCCACATCCTCGCAAACAAACTTTAATAATCTATTATCAAAATCCCCTGAATTTCAAATATAAAAATACAGATATTAATGTAACTCTGGCGAGACTGAAACTGATTAAGCAGAAATACAGTGTCAGTGAGCTGTCACAGCAGCCAGCTGGAGCGGAGCTCTCCACAGAGCCCATGCGTCTTTTGCACGCTGTCATCATATGCAAAAGTAATAATTGCAATTACAGATATCACGGCTACTGCACAGGACACAGTTGCGAGCACTCTGCCTTGCCTTGCCAATAGGAGAAGAGAGAAATGACAGCATAGAACGTATAAAACACAACAAAATGCAGTAAAAACGTTTATTCATGTTATTCACGTGATTTATGAGTACTCACTCCAATTTTGGGAAGCGCGGATGGGTTTTGCGCATTTGGCACAAACACACAGCCGCAACGGTTGTAGCTTTATACAGCCTGTTGATATCTTAAGGACCTAACTGGTCACACCTGGGAGTAAATGTCATGTAGAGATTGTTTTTACATGACATTACAGCTGAACATATAGCTTTCATCCACAAACCAACGTGGGAGAGCCCGAAGACGCATGTGCCAGACGCACATAGGCATGCGTAAAACCAATTTTGACCACTTCATACTGTTTATTTGCTTTCTTTTAGTTAACTTTCGTTTCTTTTGGATTCTTGTGCGTGTTATGGAGCCGTTTTGGTCCATGTTTGTAAGCCTTTTTTTCCTGGATTAAATTTTCGGAAGTTGAAACAAGTGGCATTGGAGTGTGTGATTAAAAACCACCGCGGACTGCTTCTCCTCCTCCAGTTGCCGAGACTTTGTGTTTTTAATAACGCTTGTCTATAAACATGTGTTAAACATATAAATTGCATGAACAGAAAGAAGGGACTCACCTGTTGAGTAACACACATTTCCTTATACGGAAAGCCTTGTCGGAAATGTGGGACATTTGAACGTCAGAATAGCGGGATGTCGCAATGGTGGGATGTCGGAATGGTGGGACGTTTGCATGTCGGAATGGTGGTATGTCGGAATGGTGGGATGTCGGAATAGCGGGATGTCGGAATGGCTGGATTTCGGAATGGGTGTTGCCACCCCCTTCATCATATACACAGTTATTTATACATCACCTTCCACCATGAAGCATTGTCCCTTTTTGTTTCTCTCTTTGTTCTTAAAATGCTGTTATGCATGTCTAAACCAATCCATTAAATTAGATCATTTTGGCAGTAAAGCGATCTACAATGTGCTTGGTCGCAAAGCTGCTCATCTATGGTAAACAGCTCTTCAGAAAGGCATTCTTCAATTGATTTCACTAATTCTATGTAATAATTTTGTGATTTCCTACAAAACTACACTTCTTCTCCCATCTGTCTGAGTATTTAATATTGTCTGGGTCCCGTTAAAACATGTATTTTTCCCATCTAATTCCTTGTTTGCTTTAAAACAAGTATTCCCCATTTTCTATCCCTTCAGTAGCCAACCAGTTTGTATGGAGTACACTGGAGCAACTTGACTGATCAGTAAAACACTCCTTTTGTTGTCACCGCAAGGCTTCCCCCGTCGGTTGTTTCACTGAGACACTACTGAGTAACTATAATTCAACACAGTTTATACACATAACATTCATATACATACTAACAAACAAACAAACAATTATTTATCGCAATTTTCTCATCTCTGTTTGAACGTACACCCAGGTAAATATTCCTGTAGTCTTCTCATACCGACTATGGACCCATTCATTGTTTAACTTCACTGTTTTGCAAATCCTAATTGAATATTACACATTGACATTGAACTTTACTTGATAAGCAGGTCTTCATTGCATTCAGCAGCCTATATGTGAGCATCTATGTGTAAGCTGTTCTTCTTTGCATTTATCAGCAGCAAGCAATTCTTCATTGCACATGCATATGAAAATAGTAAAACAATTCCAATGCGTTAGCGAAACCTTCTATATCAGGAGTGTCCATCATGATGCTGGGAATAGAACCTCTTTCCCAGAATAGTTCAACCTTCATTACTCAACTGATCATAACTCCGCAATGAGCACATTTCAAAGTATCATTCCTCTACATATATTCAAAAATCTATGTGTAAATGTTTAATATTTCTTATATTTGTTGATGTCATTCTGTGTGCATGTGGCCTAAACCCAATCTCTGTGTGGCAATTTTAATTTAAACAAGTTGAACTCTGCCTCTGATCATTTAAAAAAGGTGTGTACCAATATCAACCTTTCTCAGGTAATTACTGATCCTACAAAACCAAAGAGATCCTTCAAGGTTGTCCCTGATTGGCTCAATCTTAACAAATCAAAGGTAGAAAATCCGCAGTATCTGAACTTGGTGTTAGTTATCACTGCTCAATAGCCTGTATCAGAATTGCAAAAATGAAAACATTAGGTCCACGCTTGGTATCCAGATCCTGAAACATCTCCATGAGCAGGCTTTTTTTTAACTGATCTGTTGAATAATTATATGACACTGTTAAAATCCCAGATGAAGATCTAGCACTTGACCATTTTTGTAAATCTTCTAATTCCATAGTTGATAAACACGCCCCTTTTAAAAAGTATAGAACTTAGAACAGGTCTATCCCTGGCTTTCGGCAGAACTGTCTTCTTTACTTTTTTTTCCCCTTGTCCTGTTCAGCATTATGTCAGAAGAATTGTAGTCTGAATACCTTTGATGCCAAACAGATTTGTTTTGCCAAGGGAAGTTTTATAAATGTAAAGCTCCCCTTGATGCCCATTTATTTATTTCTGTTTACAATATATGACATGAACTGAACTGAACCGGACCGGGGGACAAGGAAAGAAGAAGAGGAAAGAAGAGGAAACAGAACAAAAATAGAAACAAAAACCAGACAACCAGCTGCTACACCTGTAAAAAACAAAACAGACAACAATCCATGGCCTATGAGGGGAACCCAGCCTTAGCGCCACCAGGAGCACCTGAAAGCAGACAAGCAGAGAAAAAACAAACAGACAAACAAACAAAAACAAGCACAAGAAGCGGCAATCGCATACAACACAGCTGTGGATATAGATGACCTGAGACGACATGATAATACATCAACTGCTTAGTGACCATGCTACTGGACTAATGAATGTGTGTGTGTGTGTGTGAGAACATGCAACACCCATGGCACAGGACCTACATGATAACCGTGCTTAGTTATGAGTGTATAAGCGTACAGGGCCACAATCCACAGCCCCCCCCAAGCAATCAGAAGCAGGCAGAGAGGGCCACAAGACCCAGGCCACCAGCAGCCCCCACAGAGCACAGAACCTAGCTAGCCCACCGCAGGGGCAACCACGCATCCACCCAGAAGACTGCAGAGGAAGCCCCCGGAAAGAGCCCCCATAAGCATAGGGCAGAGGCACTCCGGGACCTGGGCCCCAGGAGTCCGAGCATCCCCAAACCCCCCGGCAGAGGCCCCACCCAATACCCAGGAGGGCCAAGCGCCCCAGACAGCCACAAAGTGAGACAAAAGCCAGACACCAGGAAGCAGGGGTGTGCGAAGAAGACCCCTCCCCTCACCCTTCTGGCTCTTCAATATTTTCTAATAGTGAGCAATTAAAATTGAGGGGCAGCCAAACTTGTAGAACTGGGAGCGCGGCACTCTGGGCAGCCTACATACCCAAAGAGCCCCGCCCACCAGATGCCACTCAGTGTAACCACACCCCAAGACCTAATGTGTGTGTGTGAGTGTGTTTGATAAGTAGTAATGTCTAAGGTGTAATTAAAACAGGGGCAGGAAACTGCAGAGTGCAACCAAAGGGGACCACCTACGTGGCCCCATCCACTACATCACTACATCACCACTATCTTAGACAATAATTTATATATTTCTGATAGTAGTTTTGGGGTACAGATGCTTAGAAATTCTGCTACCCTAGTCGGGGGTTGTAAGTCTGGTTGGTGGAGGATATATCCATCCATCCATCCATCATCTGCCGCTTATCCGGGGGTCGGGTCGCGGGGGCAGCAGCTTGAGCAGAGAAACCCAGACGTCTCTGTCCCCGGCCACTTCCTCCAGCTCTTCCGGGGGGACCCCGAGGCGTTCCCAGGCCAGCCAAGAGACATAGTCTCTCCAACGTGTCCTGGGTCTCCCCCGGGGTCTCCTCCCAGTGGGACGTGCCCGGAACACCTCCCCAGGGAGGCGCCCAGGGGGCATCCTAACCAGATGCCCGAGCCACCTCATCTGACTCCTCTCAATGCGGAGGAGCAGCAGTTCTACTCCGAGCCCCTCCCGGATGACTGACCTTCTCACCCTATCTCTAAGGGAGAGCCCAGACACCCTGCGGAGGAAACCCATTTCGGCCGCTTGTATTCGCGATCTTGTTCTTTCGGTCACTACCCACAACTCGTGACCATAGGTGAGGATGGGAACGTAGATTGACCAGTAAGTAGAGAGCTTCGCCTTCTGGCTCAGCTCCCTCTTCACAACGACGGGTCGGTGCAGAGCCTGCAACACTGCAGGCGCCGCACCGATCCGCCCGTCAATCTCCCGCTCCATTCGTCCGTCACTCGTGAACAAGACCCCGAGATACTTGAACTCCTCCTCTTGGGGAAGGATCTCATTCCCGACCCGGAGAGAGCATTCCACCCTTTTCCGGCTGAGAACCATAGTCTCGGATTTGGAGGTGCTGATTCTCATCCCAGCCGCTTCACACTCGGCTGCGAATCACTCCAGTGAGAGCTGAAGGTCACGGCCTGACGACGCTAACAGAACCACATCATCTGCAAAAAGCAGAGACCCGATTCTGAGGTCGCCAAATGGGACACCCTCAACGCCCTGGCTCCGCCTAGAAATTCTGTCCATAAAAGTTAGGAACAGAATCGGTGACAAAGGGCAGCCCTGACGGAGTCCAACTCTCACCGGAAACGTATCCGACTTACTGCCGGCAATGCGGACCAAACTCTGGCACCGGTCATACAGAGACCGAACGGCCCCTATCAAGGGGTCCGGCACTCCATATTCCCGGAGCACCCCCCAATGGACTCCACGAGGGACACGGTCGAACGCTTTCTCCAAGTCCACAAAACACATGTAGACTGGTTGGGCGAACTCCCATGCACCCTCCAGGATCCTGCCGAGGGTATAGAGCTGGTCCACTGTTCCACGGCCAGGACGAAAGCCACACTGCATCTCCTGAATCCGAGGCTCGATTATCCGACGGATCCTCCTCTCCAATACCCCCGAATAGACCTTACCAGGGAGGCTGAGGAGTGTGATACCCCTATAGTTGGAACACACCCTCCGGTCCCCCTTTTTAAAGAGGGGGACCACCACCCCAATCTGCCAGTCCAGAGGCACTGTCCCCGATGTCCACGCGATACTGCAGAGGCGTGTCAGCCAAGACAGCCCTACAACATCCAGAGCCTTGAGAAACTCAGGACGGACCTCATCCACCCTTGCCTTGCCACCGAGGAGCTTTTTAACCACCTCGACAACCTCAGCCCCAGAAATGGGAGGCCCCGTCTCCGAGCTCTCCGACTCTGCCTCTTCCGAGCACGTGTTGGTAGGATTGAGGAGTTCCTCGAAGTACTCCCCCCACCGACTCACAACATCCCGAGTTGAGGTCAGCAAAGCCCCGTCCCCACTGTAAACAGTGTTGACTGTGAGCCGCTTCCCCCCCCCTGAGACGCCGGATGGTGGACCAGAATCTTTTCGAGGCCGTCCGGAAATCGTTCTCCATGGTCTCACCGAACTCCTCCCAGGCCCGAGTTTTTGCCTCAGCAACCGCCGAAGCCGCGGCCCGTCTGGCCCGTCGGTACCTATCAGCTTCTTCCAGGGTCCCACTGGCCAAAAAGGCCCGATAGGACTCCTTCTTCAGCTTGACGGCTTCCCTCACCACTGGTGTCCACCAGCAGGTTCGAGGGTTGCCGCCACGACAGGCACCGACCACCTTACGGCCACAACTCCGACCAGCTGCCTCGGCAATGGAGTCACGGAACATGGCCCATTCAATGTCCCCCACCTCAAATATGGTTGAAGCTCTGCCGGAGGTGGGAGTTAAAGCTCCTTCTGATGGGGGATTCTGACAAACGCTCCCAGCAGACCCTCACAATACGTTTGGGCCTGCCAGGTCTGATCGGCATCCTCCCCCACCAGCGGAGCCAACTCACCACCAGGTGGTGATCAGTTGACAGCTCCGCCCCTCTCTTCACCCGAGTGTCCAGGACATACGGCCGCAAGTCCGATGATACAACCACAAAGTCGATCATCGAACTGCGGCCAAGGGTGTCCTGGTGCCAAGTGCACATATGGACACCCTTATGCCTAAACATGGTGTTCGTTATGGACAGTCTATGACTGGCACAGAAGTCCAACAACATAACACCACTCTGATTCAGATCGGGGGGGGCCGTTCCTCCCAATCACACCCCTCCAGGTCTCACTGTCATTGCCCACGTGAGCATTGAAGTCCCCCAGCAGAATGAGGGAGTCTCCGGTAGGAGCATTCTCCAGTGCCTCCCCCAGAGACTCCAAAAAGGGTAGGTACTCTGAACTGCTGTTTGGCGCATAGGCACAAACAACAGTCAGGACTCGTCCCCCCACCCAAGGCGGAGGGAGGCTACCCTCTCGTTCACTGGGGTAAACCCCAATGTACTGGCACACAGCCGGGGGGCAATAAGTATGCCCACACCTGCTCTGCGCCTCTCACCACGGGCAACTCCAGAGTGGAAGAGAGTCCAACCCCTCTCAAGAGTACTGGTTCCAGATCCCAAGCCATGCGTCGAGATGAGTCCGACTATATCTAACGGTCTGATGAAGTTTCAACAATAAACCACAAACTTTGTATTATGAGAAAGAACCAGACTCATTCTTCAGGAATCCGAAAATAAGCTCTATTTTACGAGTTATGCACGAATTCGGATTCTCCTATAAAACGAATTCCTTAACTCAAACCAAGTTAAGACTGCTTTGTCCTTCATAATGTATGATCAAAAGAGGGAGTGGAGGTTTTCGGCTGTAAGAAGGTCTGAATGTCCAACTATAATTTGTAAAAACCGGGTAAGAAAAGGCTTGAAAGCCCGACTATACACCATCATAAGTGGGAGAGGAGGTGTTCAGCTGCAAGAAGGTGTGAATGTCCACCCATAATTACTGAAAAATGGGTAAGAAAAGGTGCGAATGCCCAAACATACATCATCAAAAGCAGGAGTGGATGTGTTGGGCTACAAGAAGGTTTGAAAGTCCGACCATGGTTTGTAAAAAACGGGTAAGAAAAGGTGAAAATGCCCGACAATGTATGATCAAAAGAGGGAGCGGAGGTTTTTGGCTACAAGAAGGTTTGAATGTCCGACCATAGTTTGTAAAAAGCGGGTAAGAAAAGGTTCAAATGCCTGACAATACACCATCAAAAGCGGGAGCGGAGGTGTTCCGCTGTAAGACGGTGTGAATGTCCGACCATAGTTGGTAAAAAGCGGGTAAGAAAAGGTTAAAATACCTGACTGTACACAATCAATAGCGGGAGCGGAGTTGTTCGGCTACAAGAAGGTGTGAAAGTCAAACCATGGTTTGTAAAAAGCTGCTAAGAAAAGGTTCGAATGCCCGAATATATACCATCAAAAGCGGAAGCGGAGGCGTTCGGCTGCAAGAAGGTGTGAACGTCCGACCAAAGTTTGTAAAAAGCAGTTAAGAAAAGGTTCGAATATCCAACCAAACATAATCAAAAGCGGGAGCAGAGCTGTTCGACTGCAAGTAGGTGTGAATGTCCAGCCATGCTTACTCACAAACGGGTAAGAAAAGCTAGTATTAACAGACCATACATGATCAAAACAGGGAGCTGAAGTGGTTCAGCACCAAGGTGTGAATGTCTGACTATAGTTTGTAAAAAGCGGGTAAGATAAGGTGCGAATGCCCGACAATGTATAATCAAAAGAGGGAGCAGAGGTTTTCGGCTACAAGAAGGTGTGAATGTCCGACCATAGTTTGTAAAAAGCGGGTAAGAAAAGGTTCAAATGCCTGACTATACACCATCAAAAGCGGGAGCGGAGATGTTCCGCTGTAAGACGGTGTGAATGTCCGACCATAGTTCGTAAAAAGTGGGTAAGAAAAGGTTAAAATACCCGACTGTACACAATCAATAGTGGGAGCGGATGTGTTTGGCTACAAGAATGTGTGAAAGTCCGACCATGGTTTGTAAAAAACGGGTAAGAGAAGGTGCGAATGCCCGACAATGTATGATCAAAAGAGGGAGCGGAGGTTTTTGGCTACAAGAAGGTTTGAATGTCCGACCATAGTTTGTAAAAAGCGGGTAAGAAAAGGTTCAAATGCCTGACTATACACCATCAAAAGCGGGAGCGGAGGTGTTCCGCTGTAAGACGGTGTGAATGTCCGACCATAGTTGGTAAAAAGCGGGTAAGAAAAGGTTAAAATACCCGACTGTACACAATCAAAAGCGGGAGCAGAGCTGTTCGACTGCAAGTAGGTGTGAATGTCCAGCCATAATTACTCACAAACGGGTAAGAAAAGGTAGTATTGCCAGACCATACATGATCAAAATGGGAGCTGAGGTGGTTCAGCACCAAGGTGTGAATGTCTGACTATAGTTTGTAAAAAGCGGGTAAGATAAGGTGCGAATGCCCGACAATGTATAATCAAAAGAAGGAGCAGAGGTTTTCGGCTACAAGAAGGTTTGAATGTCCGACCATAGTTGGTAAAAAGCGGGTAAGAAAAGGTTAAAATACCCGACTGTACACAATCAATAGGAATGAATTTTATAGCAAAATCCGAAATCATGCATAACTCCGCAAAAGGAACGTATTGCTCAACCAAAGGGATGCTTCTTTCTCATTCAGGGTAATATTAGGAACTTTATGCTTGATACATTTTAGACATGGATAACTATGAAGGACAAAGCAATTTTAACTTGGTTTGAGCAAAGCAATTCATTTTATAGGAAAATCCGAAATCGTGCAGGACTCATGAAAGTAAGCTTATTCTCGGATTCCTGATCCTCCAGTGTTGCTCTTTCCTATACAGCAAAATACAGCCTTGTTCTTTGTTGAAATCGATATAGACATTGATAAATATGAAGGACAAAGCAGTTTCCACTTTGTTTGAGTGAAGTAATTAATTTTATAGCAAAATCCCAAATCAAGCAGAACGTATGAAAATAAGCTTGTTTTCGGATTCCTGATCCTTCAGTGTTGCTATTTCTTCTACTGCAAAATACAATGTTGTTCTTTGTTGAAGTCAATCTAGACATTGATAAATATGAAGGACAAAGACGTTTTCACTTGGTTTGAGTGAAGGAATTCATTTTATACATAAAATCCCAAATCATGCAGAACGTATGAAAAGAAGCTTATTCTCGGATTCCTGATCCTTCAGTGTTGCTTTTTCTTCTACTGCAAAATACAATGTTGTTCTTTGTTGAAGTCGATCTAGACATTGATAAATATGAAGGACAAAGCAGTTTTAACTTGGTTTCAGTGAAGGAATTCATTTTATACATAAAATCCCAAATCATGCAGAACGTATGAAAATAAGCTTATTCTCGGATTACTGATCCTTCAGTGTTGCTCTTTCTTCTACTGCAAAATCCAGTGTTGTTCTTTGTTGAAGTCAATCTAGACATTGATAAATATGAAGGACAAAGCAGTTTTAACATAGTTTGAGTGAAGGCATTCATTTATAGTAAAATCAATAATCGTGCAGAACTCATGAAAATAAGCTTATTCTCGGATTCCTAAAACTTTTGATTTGCTCTTTCTTTACTGCAAAGTACAATGTTGTTCTTTGTTGAAGTCGATCTAGACATTGATAAATATGAAGGACAAAGCAGTTTTCACTTGGTTTGAGTGAAGGATTTGCAGCTGAAAACCTCCCGCTCCCGCTTTTGATTGTGTATTGTCGGGCTTTCGAGCCTTTTCTTACCCGGTTTTTAGAAATTATGGTTGGACATTCAGACCTTGCAGCCGAAGACATCCACTCCCTCTTTTGATCATACATTGTTGGGCATTCGCACCTTGTCTTACCCGCTTTTTACAAACTATAGTCAGACATTCACACCTTGCAGCTGAACCACCTCAGCTCCCTGTTTTGATCATGTATGGTCTGGCAATACTACCTTTCCTTACCCGTTTGTGAGTAATTATGGCTGGACATTCACACCTACTTGCAGTCGAAAAAGCTCTGCTCCCGCTTTTGATGGTATATATTCGGGCATTCGAACCTTTTCTTAACTGCTTTTTGCAAACTTTGGTCGGACGTTCACACCTTCTTGCAGCCGAACACCTCCGCTTCCGCTTTTGATGGTATATATTCCGGCATTCGAACCTTTTCTTAGCAGCTTCTTACAAACCATGGTTGAACTTTCACACCTTCTTGTAGCCGAACAACTCCGCTCCCGCTATTGATTATGTACAGTCAGGTATTTTAACCTTTTCTTACCCACTTTTTACCAACTATGGTTGGACATTCACATCGTCTTACAGCGGAACACCTCCGCTCCCGCTTTTGATGGTGTATAGTCAGGCATTTGAACCTTTTCTTACCCGCTTTTTACAAACTATGGTCGGACATTCAAACCTTCTTGTAGCCGAAAACCTCCGCTCCCTCTTTTGATCATACATTGTCGGGCATTCGCACCTTCTCTTACCCGTTTTTTACAAACCATGGTCGGACTGTCACACATTCTTGTAGCCAAACACATCCGCTCCCGCTATTGATTGTGTACAGTCGGGTATTTTAACCTTTTCTTACCAGTTTTTTACCAACTATGGTCGGACATTCACACCTTCTTGCAGCGGAACACCTCCTCTCCCTCTTTTGATGGTGTATGTTTGGGCATTCGAACCTTTTCTTACCCGCTTTTTACAAACTATGCTCGGACATTCAAACCTTCTTGTAGCCGAACACATCCACTCCTGCTTTTGATGATGTATGGTTGGGCATTTTCACCTTTTCTTACCCATTTTTCAGTAATTATGGGTGGACATTCACACCTTCTTGCAGCTGAACAACTCCTCTCCCGCTTATGATCATGTGCGGTTTGATATTCGAAAATTTTCTTTCATGTTTTAAAGCAATTATTGATGGACATTCAAATCTTCTTGTAGCCGAACACATCTACTCCTGCTTTTCATGATGTATGGTTTGGCATTCGCACCTATTTTTTACCCATTTCTCAGGAAGTTTGGGCGGACATTCAGACCTTCTTGCAGCTGAAAACCTCTGCTCCCTCTTTTGATCATACATTGTCGGGCATTCGCACCTTATCTTACCCGCTTTTTACAAACTATAGTCAGACATTCACACCTTGGTGCTGAACCACCTCAGCTCCCTGTTTTGATCATGTATGGTCAGGCAATACTACCTTTTCTTACCCGTTTGTGAGTAATTATGGCTGGACATTCACACCTACTTGCAGTCGAACAGCTCTGCTCCCGCTTTTGATTATGTTTGGTTGGATATTCGAACCTTTTCTTAACTGCTTTTTACAAACTTTGGTCGGACGTTCACACCTTCTTGTAAACGAACAACTCCGCTCCCGCTATTGATTGTGTACAGTCGGGTATTTTAACCTTTTCTTACCCGCTTTTTACCAACTATGGTCGGACATTCAAACCTTCTTGTAGCCGAAAACCTCCGCTCCCTCTTTTGATCATACATTGTCTGGCATTCGCACCTTTTCTTACCCGTTTTTTTACAAACCATGGTCGGACTGTCACACATTCTTGTAGCCAAACACATCCGCTCCCGCTATTGATTGTGTACAGTCGGGTATTTTAACCTTTTCTTACCCGTTTTTTACCAACTATGGTCGGACATTCACACCTTCTTACAGCGGAACACCTCCGCTCCCTCTTTTGATGGTGTATGTTTGGGCATTCGAACCTTTTCTTACCCGCTTTTTACAAACTATGCTCGGACATTCAAACCTTGTAGCCGAACACATCCACTCCTGCTTTTGATGATGTATGGTTGGGCATTCAAACCTACTTGTTGCCCGCTTTTCATTAATTTTGGGTGGACATTCACACCTTGTCACAGCCAAACACCTCCGCTCCCTGTTTTGATCATGTATGGTTGGACATTCGCACCTTGTCTCACCCGCTTTTTGCTAACTATGGTCGGTTGTTCACAGCTTCCTCTCCACCATACTTGTATGGTGGGATATTCACACCCACTTGCATCCGAAGACCTTTTGTTGATATTTAGTCGGTCATTCGCAGCTTACCCGCTTTTGGCAAACTATGGCCTTCATGCAGCCAAACACCTCTGATCTCGCTTTTGATGATGTAAGGTTGGGCATTCAGACCTTGCTTCACCTGCTTTTCACCAAATATATTCGGACATTCACACCTTCTTGCAGCCGAACACTTCCGCTCCACCTTTTAGTGTTCTATCACACCTTTTTTTTCACCGCATTTTATAGATTATGGTTGGAAATTCTCAACCACTCTCATCCGAAGACCTCTCCTCCCGCTTTTGTTAGTATATTTGAACTTTAGTCGGACATTCACACCTTCTTGCAGCTGAACCACCTCCGCTCCCTGTTTTGATCATGTATGGTCTGGCAATACTACCTTTTCTTACCCGTTTGTGAGTAATTAATCCCAAAATATTGAGCCTAAAATAAGTCTTTATGCTGATGATGTATTACTTTTCCTTCAGAACTCACAGACGTCTCTCAGTCACACGATCACACTCATAAATAAATTCTCAGCACTTTCTGACTACTCTATCAACTGGTCTAAGACCACAGTTCTGCCCATTAACTGTAGGGTCCATAATATACCTGCGATCACTTTACAGTCAGGAAATATTAGATATTTAGGCATAAACATTTCCTCCAGGCTCTCAGAGCTAACAAAGCTAAATTATGTGCAATTATTAAAGACAGTAGAGGACGATCTCTCGTTGGAAGTCCTTACCTATATCACTTATGGGGAGAGTTACATCCATTAAAATGATGATTCTACCAAAAGTTAACTATTTGTTCTCAATGATCCCCATAAAACCATCTGCTACTTGGTTTAAGTCACTAGATTCATGCATCTCCAAATTTCTGTGGAAAAACAAACCACCACGTATTAGTTTAAAAACCCTACAGAAGACCAAGGACAGTGGTGGATTAGATTTACCTCATTTTCGGCACTATTCCTTAGACAATAGGTTACAATATATATCAAAATGGTTTAAACCTTGTTGTTGTCACAGTTCCCAGAGACGTTGTAATCGTTGAGGATTCTATATTCACCCCCTCATTAGAGGCAAGTAATGCAGATTGATGACACTGAATCTTCTTCTCTGTTCATTGCTGGCATCATTCCCAGCATCGTAAGTGTTCGTGGCATTGTTAGCCTCTTCTTCTGGATCTTGATATCGAGAATCCTTTTGTATTTCTGGTTTGTCAGTCCTCTGTCTTCGTTCACCGGAGTCTTTGTCTTTTTGTCCTTGAGTTTGGTGATTTTTTCTTCTTTTGATGCCTTGACACAATGTGACAGGTGATACCACGTGGGAGATCCTGTAACTTGGACTGCTGTCCCTGTGCTGCGAAATGGCTGTGCTGCTCAAATGGTCTCTCCTTCATCATGGTTACATGCTGCCATTCCGACATCTCGCCATTCCGACATGGGTCTCCAATTGTCGGAATGGCGACACTTAATTTTTTATCAAACGTCCCACCATTCCGACACTTTTTTCCTCCTATGGTCGGAATAGCGGTATGTTTTTTGTTTTTTTTAACATACCGCCATTCCGACAGTTCCTTTTAATAGCCTATTTTTTACCCAAAACATTTTGCACTAATGATATGCCGGCGCAAATACGCCCTAAAGTTTGGCGCACAAGCTTTGCACATGCAGAGGCCACAGCCTCGCAAACAAACTTTAATAATCTATCATCAAAATCCCCTGAATTTCAAATGTAAAAATACAGATATTAATGTAACTCTGGCGAGACTGAAACTGATTAAGCAGAAATACAGTGTCAGTGAGCTGTCACAACAGCCAGCTGGAGCGGAGCTCTCCACAGAGCCCATGCGTCTTTTGCACGCTGTCATCATATGCAAAAGTAATAATTGCAATTACAGATATCACGGCTACTGCACAGGACACAGTTGCGAGCACTCTAACTTGCCTTGCCAATAGGAGAAGAGAGAAATGACAGCATAGAACGTATAAAACACAACAAAATTCAGTAAAAACGTTTATTCATGTTATTCACGTGATTTATGAGTACTCACTCCAATTTTGGGAAGCGCGGATGGGCTTTGCGCATTTGGCACAAACACACAGCCGCAACGGTTGTAGCTTTATACAGCCTGTTGATATCTTAAGGACCTAACTGGTCACACCTGGGAGTAAATGTCATGTAGAGATTGTTTTTACATGACATTACAGCTGAACATATAGCTTTCATCCACAAACCAACGTGGGAGAGCCCGAAGACGCATGTGCCAGACGCACATAGGCATGCGTAAAACCAATTTTGACCACTTCATACTGTTTATTTGCTTTCTTTTAGTTAACTTTCGTTTCTTTTGGATTCTTGTGCGTGTTATGGAGCCGTTTTGGTCCATGTTTGTAAGCCTTTTTTTCCTGGATTAAATTTTCGGAAGTTAAAACAAGTGGCATTGGAGTGTGTGATTGAAAACCACCGCGGACTGCTTCTCCTCCTCCAGTTGCCGAGACTTTGTGTTTTTAATAACGCTTGTCTATAAACATGTGTTAAACATATAAATTGCATGAACAGAAAGAAGGGACTCACCTGTTGAGTAACACACATTTCCTTATACGGAAAGCCTTGTCGGAATGGTGGGACATTTGAACGTCAGAATAGCGGGATGTCGCAATGGTGAGATGTCGGAATGGTGGGACGTTTGCATGTCGGAATGGTGGTTTGTCGGAATGGTGGTATGTCGGAATGGTGGTATGTCGGAATGGTGGGATGTCGGAATAGCGGGATGTCGGAATGGCGAAATTTCGGAATGGGTGTTGCCACCCCCTTCATCATATACACAGTTATTTATACATCACCTTCCACCATGAAGCGTTGTCCCTTTTTGTTTCTCTCTTTGTTCTTAAAATGCTGTTATGCATGTCTAAACCAATCCATTAAATTAGATCATTTTGGCAGTAAAGCGATCTACAATGTGCTTGGTCGCAAAGCTGCTCATCTGTGGTAAACAGCTCTTCAGAAAGGCATTCTTCAATTGATTTCACTAATTCTATGTAATAATTTTGTGATTTCCTACAAAACTACACTTCTTCTCCCATCTGTCTGAGTATTTAATATTGTCTGGGTCCCGTTAAAACATGTATTTTTCCCATCTAATTCCTTGTTTGCTTTAAAACAAGTATTCCCCATTTTCTATCCCTTCAGCAGCCAACCAGTTTGTATGGAGTACACTGGAGCAACTTGACTGATCAGTAAAACACTGCTTTTGTTGTCACCGCAAGGCTTCCCCCGTCGGTTGTTTCACTGAGACACTACTGAGTAACTATAACTCAACACAGTTTATACACATAACATTCCTATACATACTAACAAACAAACAAACCATTATTTATCGCAATTTTCTCATCTCTGTTTGAACGTACACCCAGGTCAATATTCCTGTAGTCTTCTCATACCGACTATGGACCCATTCATTGTTTAACTTCACTGTTTTGCAAATCCTAATTGAATATTACACATTGACATTGAACTTTACTTGATAAGCAGGTCTTCATTGCATTCAGCAGCCTATATGTGAGCATCTATGTGTAAGCTGTTCTTCTTTGCATTTATCAGCAGCAAGCAATTCTTCATTGCACATGCATATGAAAATAGTAAAACAATTCCAATGCGTTAGCGAAACCTTCTATATCAGGAGTGTCCATCATGATGCTGGGAATAGAACCTCTTTCCCAGAATAGTTCAACCTTCATTACTCAACTGATCATAACTCCGCAATGAGCACATTTCAAAGTATCATTCCTCTACATATATTCAAAAATCTATGTGTAAATGTTTAATATTTCTTATATTTGTTGATGTCATTCTGTGTGCATGTGGCCTAAACCCAATCTCTGTGTGGCAATTTTAATTTAAACAAGTTGAACTCTGCCTCTGATCATTTAAAAAAGGTGTGTACCAATATCAACCTTTCTCAGGTAATTACTGATCCTACAAAACCAAAGAGATCCTTCAAGGTTGTCCCTGATTGGCTCAATCTTAACAAATCAAAGGTAGAAAATCCGCAGTATCTGAACTTGGTGTTAGTTATCACTGCTCAATAGCCTGTATCAGAATTGCAAAAATGAAAACATTAGGTCCACGCTTGGTATCCAGATCCTGAAACATCTCCATGAGCAGGCTTTTTTTTAACTGATCTGTTGAATAGTTATATGACACTGTTAAAATCCCAGATGAAGATCTAGCACTTGACCATTTTTGTAAATCTTCTAATTCCATAGTTGATAAACACGCCCCTTTTAAAAAGTATAGAACTTAGAACAGGTCTATCCCTGGCTTTCGGCAGAACTGTCTTCTTTACTTTTTTTTCCCCTTGTCCTGTTCAGCATTATGTCAGAAGAATTGTAGTCTGAATACCTTTGATGCCAAACAGATTTGTTTTGCCAAGGGAAGTTTTATAAATGTAAAGCTCCCCTTGATGCCCATTTATTTATTTCTGTTTACAATATATGACATGAACTGAACTGAACCGGACCGGGGGACAAGGAAAGAAGAAGAGGAAAGAAGAGGAAACAGAACAAAAATAGAAACCAAAACCAGACAACCAGCTGCTACACCTGTAAAAAACAAAACAGACAACAATCCATGGCCTATGAGGGGAATCCAGCCTTAGCGCCACCAGGAGCACCTGAAAGCAGACAAGCAGAGAAAAAACAAACACACAAACAAACAAAAACAAGCACAAGAAGCGGCAATCGCATACAACACAGCTGTGGATATAGATGACCTGAGACGACATGATAATACATCAACTGCTTAGTGACCATGCTACTGGACTAATGAATGTGTGTGTGTGTGTGTGAGAACATGCAACACCCATGGCACAGGACCTACATGATAACCGTGCTTAGTTATGAGTGTATAAGCGTACAGGGCCACAATCCACAGCCCCCCCCCCCAAGCAATCAGAAGCAGGCAGAGAGGGCCACAAGACCCAGGCCACCAGCAGCCCCCACAGAGCACAGAACCCAGGCACCCCACTGCAGTGGCAACCACGCATCCACCCAGAAGACTGCAGAGGAAGCCCCCGGAAAGAGCCCCCATAAGCATAGGGCAGAGGCACTCCGGGAACCAGGGGTAACAGCCCACCGACCCCGCCAGGCCCCAGCCGCCCAGACATGGGCCGTGCACTGGACCTGGGCCCCAGGAGCCCGAGCGCCCCCAAACCCCCCGGCAGAGGCCCCACCCAATACCCAGGAGGGCCAAGCGCCCCAGACAGCCACAAAGTGGGTCAGCGCCTGCCCCAGCGCCCCTGGCCAAGTGCCCTGGGAGTCAAGACGTGCCCACAGGTGGGTGAAGTCGCGAGCAGTGGGGAGAGGCAACGCTGATGCCCCATCGGGAGAAACACAGGCTGGCCAGGCGACAGCAAGTCCCAGATCCAGGCCCAATCATTACCACACACACTTTCACGTCCCCTACATCCACACATCCACACATCCTACCTCCCTCGACTCTGCTGGGGTGTAGTGCAGCGGGCACACCAGGAGGCCAGCAACCCCCCAGCCACCACAGACCGCGAACCAGCAGAACAATTAATTAATCCTCCTGGCCCCTCCTGCCCCGAGCAGACACCAGGAAGCAGGGGTGTGCGAAGAAGACCCCTCCCCTCACCCTTCTGGCTCTTCAATATTTTCTAATAGTGAGCAATTAAAATTGAGGGGCAGCCAAACTTGTAGAACTGGGAGCGCGGCACTCTGGGCAGCCTACATACCCAAAGAGCCCCGCCCACCAGATGCCACTCAGTGTAACCACCCCCCAAGACCTAATGTGTGTGTGTGAGTGTGTTTGATAAGTACTAATGTCTAAGGTGTAATTAAAACAGGGGCAGGGAACTGCAGAGTGCAACCAAAGGGGACCACCTACGTGGCCCCATCCACTACACCCCACCGAACACACACGCCCCCAAAACCCTTCATGTGTGAGTGTGTGCTGTGTACAGGAGCCAGAAGGGAGAGGGGTATGGGGATATATACCGGGGGAGCTACTCTCCCCCAGAGAGGGCAGCCAGGGACTGGCTGCAATAGGCATCCCCGCTACCTGGGAGCCAACAATGGGCAGGAGGGCCTGATGTCCACCAGGCTCGGGGCCTGCAGCGACCATATTCCGGGAGCTACTGTACCCCCAGAAGGTACCCATCCCGCCTCACCCCACTCAACCCAACCCCACCCAGGAGGACCTCTACAAAAAACAAACAAACAACATCAAAAAACAAACAAACAAACCACCCGGTCACACCAGTCGCAGCAGCCCGGGCCTGAGACCCACCATCACCCAGCAACCCACCACCACCACTATGTGATAAAACTAATCAGAGGGGACCAGAGAGAATGAAATTCAGCCAATTGATGTTTTGAGGAGGCAGACATTGTTTCCATGCTAATATAATCTAAAAGAAAATTTCTAAACTGGTTAATACACAGATTGTTCTTCGCTTTCCAGTTCATGAGAATAGTTTTCTTTGTGATACATAACAATGTGACAACCATGTGTGCTGAGTTAATTTCCATGTTGATGTTGTCTAAGTCACCCAGTATGCACAGTGTGGGGCATGCAGGGATGCTACACTTTAGCCATGTTGATAGGTCCTCACAGACTTCAAGCCAGAACTTCTGGACAGGCGCAGAAAAACCACAAAGCGTGTGCATAATCATCAGGTGTGTTATCTGTGCAATGTGAGCAGATGTTTGAGTGTGTTAGACCCATCCTGAACATCCTTTGTCCTGTATAGTGTGTTCTATGAAGGATTTTGTATTGTATGAGCTGTAAATTAGGATTTCGAGTCTTTATGAAGGTGTTCAAACATATTTGTGGTTAGAAGCTATGACCAGAACTGATGGATAAATCTGCCTCCCATTTTGAAGATGGAAGAGACATTGTGTCATCTATCTTAGACAATAATTTATATATTTTTGATAGTAGTTTTGGGGTACAGATGCTTAGAAATTCTGCTACCCTAGTCGGGGGTTGTAAGTCTGGTTGGTGGAGGATATATCCATCCATCCATCCATCATCTGCCGCTTATCCGGGGGTCGGGTCGCGGGGGCAGCAGCTTGAGCAGAGAAACCCAGACGTCTCTGTCCCCGGCCACTTCCTCCAGCTCTTCCGGGGGGACCCCGAGGCGTTCCCAGGCCAGCCGAGAGACATAGTCTCTCCAACGTGTCCTGGGTCTCCCCCGGGGTCTCCTCCCAGTGGGACGTGCCCGGAACACCTCCCCAGGGAGGCGCCCAGGGGGCATCCTAACCAGATGCCCGAGCCACCTCATCTGACTCCTCTCAATGCGGAGGAGCAGCGGTTCTACTCCGAGCCCCTCCCGGATGACTGAGCTACTCACCCTATCTCTAAGGGAGAGCCCAGACACCCTGCGGAGGAAACCCATTTCGGCCGCTTGTATTCGCGATCTTGTTCTTTCGGTCACTACCCACAACTCGTGACCATAGGTGAGGATGGGAACGTAGATTGACCAGTAAGTAGAGAGCTTCGCCTTCTGGCTCAGCTCCCTCTTCACAACGACGGGTCGGTGCAGAGCCTGCAACACTGCAGGCGCCGCACCGATCCGCCCGTCAATCTCCCGCTCCATTCGTCCGTCACTCGTGAACAAGACCCCGAGATACTTGAACTCCTCCTCTTGGGGAAGGATCTCATTCCCGACCCGGAGAGAGCATTGCACCCTTTTTCGGCTGAGAACCATAGTCTCGGATTTGGAGGTGCTGATTCTCATCCCAGCCGCTTCACACTCGGCTGCGAATCACTCCAGTGAGAGCTGAAGGTCACGGCCTGACGACGCTAACAGAACCACATCATCTGCAAAAAGCAGAGACCCGATTCTGAGGTCGCCAAATGGGACACCCTCAACGCCCTGGCTCCGCCTAGAAATTCTGTCCATAAAAGTTAGGAACAGAATCGGTGACAAAGGGCAGCCCTGACGGAGTCCAACTCTCACCGGAAACGTATCCGACTTACTGCCGGCAATGCGGACCAAACTCTGGCACCGGTCATACAGAGACCGAACGGCCCCTATCAAGGGGTCCGGCACTCCATATTCCCGGAGCACCCCCCACAGGACTCCACGAGGGACACGGTCGAACGCTTTCTCCAAGTCCACAAAACACATGTAGACTGGTTGGGCGAACTCCCATGCACCCTCCAGGATCCTGCCGAGGGTATAGAGCTGGTCCACTGTTCCACGGCCAGGACGAAAGCCACACTGCATCTCCTGAATCCGAGGCTCGATTATCCGACGGATCCTCCTCTCCAATACCCCCGAATAGACCTTACCAGGGAGGCTGAGGAGTGTGATACCCCTATAGTTGGAACACACCCTCCGGTCCCCCTTTTTAAAGAGGGGGACCACCACCCCAATCTGCCAGTCCAGAGGCACTGTCCCCGATGTCAACGCGATACTGCAGAGGCGTGTCAGCCAAGACAGCCCTACAACATCCAGAGCCTTGAGAAACTCAGGACGGACCTCATCCTTTCAGCTTTTTAACCACCTCGGCAACCTCAGCCCCAGAAATGGGAGGCCTCGTCTCCGAGCTCTCCGACTCTGCCTCTTCCGAGCACGTGTTGGTAGGATTGAGGAGTTCCTCGAAGTACTCCCCCCACCGACTCACAACATCCCTAGTTGAGGTCAGCAAAGCCCCGTCCCCACTGTAAACAGTGTTGACTGTGAGCCGCTCCCCCCCCCCTGAGACGCCGGATGGTGGACCAGAATCTTTTCGAGGCCGTCCGGAAATCGTTCTCCATGGTCTCACCGAACTCCTCCCAGGCCCGAGTTTTTGCCTCACAACCGCCGAAGCCGTGGCCCGTCTGGCCCGTCGGTACCTATCAGCTTCTTCCAGGGTCCCACTGGCCAAAAAGGCCCGATAGGACTCCTTCTTCAGCTTGACGGCTTCCCTCACCACTGGTGTCCACCAGCAGGTTCGAGGGTTGCCGCCACGACAGGCACCGACCACCTTACGGCCACAACTCCGACCAGCTGCCTCGGCAATGGAGTCACGGAACATGGCCCATTCGGACTCAATGTCCCCCACCTCAAATATGGTTGAAGCTCTGCCGGAGGTGGGAGTTAAAGCTCCTTCTGACGGGGGATTCTGACAAACGCTCCCAGCAGACCCTCACAATACGTATGGGCCTGCCAGGTCTGCCAGGTGGTGATCAGTTGACAGCTCCGCCCCTCTCTTCACCCGAGTGTCCAGGACATACGGCCGCAAGTCCGATGATACAACCACAAAGTCGATCATCGAACTGCGGCCAAGGGTGTCCTGGTGCCAAGTGCACATATGGACACCCTTATGCCTGAACATGGTGTTCGTTATGGACAGTCTATGACTGGCACAGAAGTCCAACAACATAACACCACTCTGATTCAGATCGGGGGGGCCGTTCCTCCCAATCACACCCCTCCAGGTCTCACTGTCATTGCCCACGTGAGCATTGAAGTCCCCCAGCAGAATGAGGGAGTCTCCGGTAGGAGCATTCTCCAGTGCCTCCCCCAGAGACTCCAAAAAGGGTAGGTACTCTGAACTGCTGTTTGGCGCATAGGCACAAACAACAGTCAGGACTCGTCCCCCCACCCAAAGGCGGAGGGAGGCTACCCTCTCGTTCACTGGGGTAAACCCCAATGTACTGGCACACAGCCGGGGGGCAATAAGTATGCCCACACCTGCTCTGCGCCTCTCACCACGGGCAACTCCAGAGTGGAAGAGAGTCCAACCCCTCTCAAGAGTACTGGTTCCAGATCCCAAGCCGTGCGTCGAGGTGAGTCCGACTATATCTAACGGTCTGATGAAGTTTCAACAATAAACAACAAACTTTGTATTATGAGAAAGAACCAGACTCATTCTTCAGGAATCCGAAAATAAGCTCTATTTTACGAGTTATGCACGAATTCGGATTCTCCTATAAAACGAATTCCTTAACTCAAACCATGTTAAGACTGCTTTGTCCTTCATATTTATTCATGTCTAATCAAGTTTCAATGATAAACAACGTTGTACTTTGTAGAATGAGAAAGAACTTCTTCAGCAATAAGCATCTCTCGACAAATGACGAAATAAAGATTTTGCTATAAAATTAATTGCTATCAGCCTGACTTAAAACTGTTTGTCTTCCTTATTTATCCACTTCAAATCAAGTTTCAACAATTAAAAAAATTTTGTAGTTTGAGAAAGAACAACTTAATCTTGAGCAATCAGTATAAAAAGAGGGTAAGCAAAGGTGCGAATGTCCAACCATACATGATCAAAACAGGGAGCGGAGGTGTTTGGCTGAGACAAGGTGTGAATGTCCACCCATAATTAATGAAAAGCGGGCAACAAGTAGGTTCAAATGCCCAACCATACATCATCAAAAGCAGGAGTGGATATGTTCGGCTACAAGAAGGTTTGAACGTCTGACCATAGTTTGTAAAAAGCGGGTAAGAAAAGGTTCGAATGCCCGAACATACACCATCAAAGGAGGGAGCGGAGGTGTTCCGCTGTAAGAAGGTGTGAATGTCCGACCATAGTTGGTAAAAAACGGGTAAGAAAAGGTTAAAATACCCGACTGTACACAATCAATAGCGGGAGCGGAGTTGTTCGGCTACTAAAAGATGTGAAAGTCCGACTATGGTTTGTAAAAAGCGGGTAAGAAAAGGTGCTAATGCCCGACAATGTATGATCAAAAGAGGGAGCGGAGGTGTTCGGCTGCAAGAAGGTCTGAATGTCCAACCATAATTTGTAAAAACCGGGAAGGAAAGGCTCGAAAGCCCGACTATACACCATCAAAAGCGGGAGCAGAGTGGTTCAGCTGCAAGAAGGTCTGAATGTCCATCAATAATTGCTTTAAAACATGAAAGAAAATTTTCGAATATCATCCGCACATGATCATAAGAAGGAGAGGAGGTGTTCAGCTGCAAGAAGGTGTGAATGTCCACCCATAATTCCTGAAAAATGGGTAAAAAAAGGTGCGAATGCCCAACCATACATTATCAAAAGCAGGTGTGAATGTCAGATCATAATTTGCAAAAAGCTGATGAGAAAGGGTGAGAATGCCCGACTATACACCATCAAATGCGGGAGCGGAGGTGTTCGGCTCTGAGTAGGTGTGAATGTCCGACCATAATTGCTGAAAAATGTGTTAGAAAAGGAAAGAATGCCGGACCATACATCATCAAAAGCGAGAGAGGTGGTGTTCGGCTGCAAAAAGGTGTAAATGTTCGACTAAAGTTTGTAAAAAGCGGGTAAGACATGGTGCGAATGCCTGACAAGGTATGATCAAAAGCAGGAGCGGAGGTTTTCAGCTGCAAGAAGGTCTAAATATCCATCAATAATTGCTAGAAAACATGAAAGAAAATTTTCGAAAATCAAACCGCACATGATCATTAGTGGGAGAGGAGGTGTTCAGCTGCAAGAAGGTGTGAATGTCCACCCATTATTCCTGACAAATGGGTAAAAAAAAGGTGCGAATGCCCAACCATACATCATCAAAAGCAGGAGTGGATGTGTTCGGGTACAAGAAGGTGTGAACGTCCAACAAAAATTTGTAAAAAGCAGTTAAGAAAAGGTTTGAATATCCAACCAAACATAATCAAAAGCGGGAGCATAGCTTTTCGACTGCAAGTAGGTGTGAATGTCAGATCATAATTTGCAAAAAGCTGATGAGAAAGGGTGAGAATTTCCGACTGCACACCATCAAATGCGGGAGCGGAGTTGTTCGGCTGTGAGTAGGTGTGAATCTCCGACCGTAATTTCTGAAAAATGTGTTAGAAAAGGTAAGAATGCCGGTCCATACATCATCAAAAGCGGGAGAGGTGGTGTTCGGCTGCAAGTAGGTGTGAATGTCCAGCCATAATTACTAACAAACGGGTAAGAAAAGGTAGTATTGCCAGACCATACATGATCAAAACAGGGAGCGGAGGTGGTTCAGCTGCAAGAAGGTGTGAATGTCCGACTAAAGTTCAAATATATTAACAAAAGCGGGAGGAGAGGTCTTCGGATGAGAGTGGTTGAGAATTTCCAACCATAATCTATAAAATGCGGTGAAAAAAAAGGTGTGATAGAACACTAAAAGGTGGAGCGGAAGTGTTCGGCTGCAAGAAGGTGTGAATGTCCGACTATATTTGGTGAAAAGCAGGTGAAGCAAGGTCTGAATGCCCAACCTTACATCATCAAAAGCGAGATCAGAGGTGTTTGGCTGCATGAAGGCCATAGTTTGCCAAAAGCGGGTAAGCTGCGAATGACCGACTAAATATCAACAAAAGGTCTTCGGATGCAAGTGGGTGTGAATATCCCACCATACAAGTATGGTGGAGAGGAAGCTGTGAACAGCCGACCATAGTTGGCAAAAAGCGGGTGAGAAAAGGTGCGAATGTCCAACCATACATGATCAAAACAGGGAGCGGAGGTGTTTGGCTGTGACAAGGTGTGAATGTCTACCCAAAATTAATGAAAAGCGGGCAACAAGTAGGTTTGAATGCCCAACCATACATCATCAAAAGCAGGAGTGGATGTGTTCGGCTACAAGAAGGTTTGAATGTCCGAGCATAGTTTGTAAAAAGCGGGTAAGAAAAGGTTCGAATGCCCAAACATACACCATCAAAAGAGGGAGCGGAGGTGTTCCGCTGTAAGAAGGTGTGAATGTCCGACCATAGTTGGTAAAAAACGGGTAAGAAAAGGTTAAAATACCCAACTGTACACAATCAATAGCGGGAGCGGATGTGTTTGGCTACAAGAATGTGTGACAGTCCGACCATGGTTTGTAAAAAACGGGTAAGAAAAGGTGCGAATGCCCGACAATGTATGATCAAAAGACGGAGCGGAGGTTTTCGGCTACAAGAAGGTTTGAATGTCCGACCATAGTTTGTAAAAAGCGGGTAAGAAAAGGTTCAAATGCCTGACTATACACCATCAAAAGCGGGAGCGGAGGTTTTCGGCTACAAGAAGGTGTGAAAGTTCAACCATGGTTTGTAAAAAGCTGCTAAGAAAAGGTTCGAATGCCCGAATATATACCATCAAAAGCGGAAGCGGAGGTGTTCGGCTGCAAGAAGGTGTGAACGTCCGACCAAAGTTTGCAAAAAGCAGTTAAGAAAAGGTTCGAATGCCCGAATATATACCATCAAAAGCGGGAGCAGAGCTGTTCGACTGCAAGTAGGTGTGAATGTCCAGCCATAATTACTCACAAACGGGTAAGAAAAGGTAGTATTGCCAGACCATACATGATCAAAACAGGGAGCTGAGGTGGTTCAGCTGCAAGGTGTGAATGTCTGACTATAGTTTGTAAAAAGCGGGTAAGACAAGGTGCGAATGCGCGACAATGTATGATCAAAAGAGGGAGTGGAGGTCTTCGGCTGCAAGGTCTGAATGTCTAACCATAATTTCTAAAAACCGGGTAAGAAAAGGCTCGAAAGCCCGACTATACACAATCAAAAGCGGGAGCGGGAGGTTTTCAGCTGCAAATCCTTCACTCAAACCAAGTGAAAACTGCTTTGTCCTTCATATTTATCAATGTCTAGATCGACTTCAACAAAGAACAACATTGTACTTTGCAGTAAAGAAAGAGCAAATCAAAAGTTTTAGGAATCCGAGAATAAGCTTATTTTCATGAGTTCTGCACGATTATTGATTTTACTATAAATGAATGCCTTCACTCAAACTATGTTAAAACTGCTTTGTCCTTCATATTTACCAATGTCTAGATTGACTTCAACAAAGAACAACACTGGATTTTGCAGTAGAAGAAAGAGCAACACTGAAGGATCAGTAATCCGAGAATAAGCTTATTTTCATACGTTCTGCATGATTTGGGATTTTATGTATAAAATGAATTCCTTCACTCAAACCAAGTTAAAACTGCTTTGTCCTTCATATTTATCAATGTCTAGATCGACTTCAACAAAGAACAACATTGTATTTTGCAGTAGAAGAAAAAGCAACACTTGAAGGAACAGGAATCCGAGAATAAGCTTATTTTCATACGTTCTGCATGATTTGGGATTTTATGTATAAAATGAATTCCTTTACTCAAACTATGTTAAAACTGCTTTGTCCTTCATATTTATCAATGTCTAGATTGACTTCAACAAACAACAACATTGTATTTTGCAGTAGAAGAAATAGCAACACTGAAGGATCAGGAATCCGAAAACACGCTTATTTTCATACGTTCTGCTTGATTTGGGATTTTGCTATAAAATTAATTCCTTCACTCAAACAAAGTGGAAACTGCTTTTTCCTTCATATTTATCAATGTCTATATCGATTTTAACAAAGAACAAGGCTGTATTTTGCAGTATAGGAAAGAGCAACACTGGAGGATCAGGAATCCGAGAATAAGCTTACTTTCATGAGTCCTGCACGATTTCGGATTTTCCTATAAAATGAATTGCTTTGCTCAAACCAAGTTAAAATTGCTTTGTCCTTCATAGTTATCCATGTCTAAAATGTATCAAGCATAAAGTTCCTCATATTACCCTGAATGAGAAAGAAGCATCCCTTTGGTTGAGCAATACGTTCCTTTTGCGGAGTTATGCATGATTTCGGATTTTGCTATAAAATTAATTCCTTCACACCTTTTTTTTTCACCGCATTTTATAGATTATGGTTGGAAATTTCAACCACTCTAATCCGAAGACCTCTCCTCCCGCTTTTGTTAATATATTTGAACTTTAGTTGGACATTTACCCCTTTTTGCAGCTAAACCACCTCCGCTCCCTGTTTTGATCATGTATGGTCTGGCAATACTACATTTTCTTACCCGTTTGTGAGTAATTATGGCTGGATATTCACACCTACTTGCAGCTGAACACAATCTCTCTCGCTTTTAATTATGTTTGGATATTCGAACCTTTTCTTTACTGCTTTTTGCCAACTTTGGTCGGACGTTCACACCTTCTTGCAGCCGAACACCTCCGCTTCCGCTTTTGATGGTATATATTCGGGCATTCGAACCTTTTCTTACCAGCTTTTTACAAACGATGGTTGGACTTTCACACCTTCTTGTAGCCGAACAACTCCGCTCCCGCTATTAATTGTGTACAGTCGGGTATTTGAACCTTTTCTTACCCGCTTTTTACCAACTATGGTCGGACATTCACACCGTCTTACAGCGGAACATCTCCGCTCCCGCTTTTGATGGTGTATAGTCAGGCATTTGAACCTTTTCTTACCCGCTTTTTACAAACTATGGTCGGACATTCAAACCTTCGTGTAGCCGAAAACCTCTGCTCCCTCTTTTGATTATACATTGTCGGGCATTCGCACCTTATCTTACCCGCTTTTTACAAACTATAGTCAGACATTCACACCTTGCAGCTGAACCACCTCAGCTCCCTGTTTTGATCATGTATGGTCTGGCAATACTACCTTTTCTTACCCCTTTGTGAGTAATTATGGCTGGACATTCACACCTACTTGCAGTCGAACAGCTCTGCTCCCGCTTTTGATTATGTTTGGTTGGATATTCGAACCTTTTCTTAACTACTTTTTACAAACTTTGGTCGGACGTTCACACCTTCTTGCAGCCAAACACCTCCGCTTCCGCTTTTGATGGTATATATTCGGGCATTCGAACCTTTTCTTACCAGCTTTTTACAAACCATGGTTGGACTTTCACATCTTCTTGTAGCCGAACAACTCCGTTCCCCCTATTGATTGTGTACAGTCGGGTATTTTAACCTTTTCTTACCCACTTTTTACCAACTATGGTCGGACATTCACACCTTCTTACAGCAGAACACCTCCGCTCCCTCTTTTGATGGTGTATGTTTGGGCATTCGAACCTTTTCTTACCCGCTTTTTACAAACTATGCTCGGACATTGAAACCTTCTTGTAGCCGAACACATCCACTCCTTCTTTTGATGATATATGCTTGGGCATTCAAACCTACTTTTTGCCCGCTTTTCATTAATTTTGGGTGGACATTCACACCTTGTCACAGCCAAACACCTCTGCTCCCTGTTTTGATCATGTATGGTTGGACATTCGCACCTTGTCTCACCCGCTTTTTGCAAACTATGGTCGGCTGTTCACAGCTTCCTCTCCACCATACTTGTATGGTGGGATGTTCACACCCAGTTGCATCCGAAGACCTCCGCCCCCACTTTTGTTGATATTTAGTTGGTCATTCGCAGCTTACCCGCTTTTGGCAAACTATGGCCTTCTTGCAGCCAAACACCTCTGATCTCGCTTTTGATAATGTAAGGTTGGGCATTCAGACCTTGCTTCACCTGCTTTTCACCAAATATAGTCGGACATTCAAACCTTCTTGCAGCCGAACACTTCCGCTCCACCTTTTAGTGTTCTATCACACCTTTTTTTCACCGAATTTTATAGATTATGGTTGGAAATTCTCAACCACTCTCATCCGAAGACCTCTCCTCCCGCTTTTGTTAATATATTTGAACTTTAGTGAGACATTCACACCTTCTTGCAGCTGAACCACCTCCGCTCCCTGTTTTGATCATGTATGGTCTGGCAATACTACCTTTTCTTACCCGTTTGTGAGTAATTATGGCTGGACATTCACACCTACTTGCAGCCGAACACCACCTCTCTCGCTTTTGATGATGTATGGACCGGCATTCTTACCTTTTCTAACACATTTTTCAGAAATTACGGTCGGAGATTCACACCTACTCACAGCCGAACAACTCCGCTCCCGCATTTGATGGTGTGCAGTCGGAAATTCTCACCCTTTCTCATCAGCTTTTTGCAAATTATGATCTGACATTCACACCTACTTGCAGTCGAAAAGCTATGCTCCCGCTTTTGATTATGTTTGGTTGGATATTCAAACCTTTTCTTAACTGCTTTTTACAAATTTTTGTTGGACGTTCACACCTTCTTGTACACGAACACATCCACTCCTGCTTTTGATGATGTATGGTTGGGCATTCGCACCTTTTTTTTACCCATTTGTCAGGAATAATGGGTGGACATTCACACCTTCTTGCAGCTGAACACCTCCTCTCCCACTTATGATCATGTGCGGTTTGATTTTCGAAAATTTTCTTTCATGTTTTCTAGCAATTATTGATGGATATTTAGACCTTCTTGCAGCTGAAAACCTCCGCTCCTGCTTTTGATCATACCTTGTCAGGCATTCGCACCATGTCTTACCCGCTTTTTACAAACTTTAGTCGAACATTTACACCTTTTTGCAGCCAAACACCACCTCTCTCGCTTTTGATGATGTATGGTCCGGCATTCTTTCCTTTTCTAACACATTTTTCAGCAATTATGGTCGGACATTCACACCTACTCAGAGCCGAACACCTCCGCTCCCGCATTTGATGGTGTATAGTCGGGCATTCTCACCCTTTCTCATCAGCTTTTTGCAAATTATGATCTGACATTCACACCTGCTTTTGATAATGTATGTTTGGGCATTCGCACCTTTTTTTACCCATTTTTCAGGAATTATGGGTGGACATTCACACCTTCTTGCAGCTGAACACCTCCTCTCCTTCTTATGATCATGTGCGGATGATATTCGAAAATTTTCTTTCATGTTTTAAAGCAATTATTGATGGACATTCAGACCTTCTTGCAGCTGAACCACTCTGCTCCCGCTTTTGATGGTGTATAGTCGGGCTTTCGAGCCTTTCCTTCCCGGTTTTTACAAATTATGGTTGGACATTCAGACCTTCTTGCAGCCGAACACCTCCGCTCCCTCTTTTGATCATACATTGTCGGGCATTAGCACCTTTTCTTACCCGCTTTTTACAAACCATAGTCGGACTTTCACATCTTTTAGTAGCCGAACAACTCCGCTCCCGCTATTGATTGTGTACAGTCGGGTATTTTAACCTTTTCTTACCCGCTTTTTACCAACTATGGTCGGACATTCACACCTTCTTACAGCGGAACACCTCCGCTCCCTCTTTTGATGGTGTATGTTCGGGCAGTCAAACCTTTTCTTACCTGCTTTTTACAAACTATGGTCAGTCATTCAACCCTTCTTGGAGCCGAACACATCCACTCCTGCTTTTGATTATGTATAGTTGGGCATTCGCACCTTTTCTTACCCATTTTTCAGTAATTATGGGTGTACATTCACACCTTCTTGCAGCCAAACACCTCCGCTCCCTCTTTTGATCATACATTTTCGGGCATTCGCACCTTTTCTTACCCGCTTTTTACAAACCATGGTCGGACTTTCACACCTTTTAGTAGCCGAACAACTCCGCACCCGCTACTGATTGTGTACAGTCGGGTATTTTAACCTTTTCTTACCCGTTTTTTACCAACTATGGTCGGACATTCACACCTTCTTACAGCGGAACACCTCCGCTCCCTCCTTTGATGGTGTATGTTCGGGCATTCGAACCTTTTCTTACCCGCTTTTTACAAACTATGGTCAGACGTTCAAACCTTCTTGTAGCCGAACATATCCACTACTGCTTTTGATGATGTATGGTTGGGCATTTGAACCTACTTGTTGCCCGCTTTTCATTAATTATGGGTGGACATTCACACCTTGTCTCAGCCAAACACCTCCGCTCCCTGTTTTGATCATGTATGGTTGGACATTCGCACCTTTGCTTACCCTCTTTTTATACTGATTGCTCAAGATTAAGTTGTTCTTTCTCAAACTACAAAATTTTTTTAATTGTTGAAACTTGATTTGAAGTGGATAAATAAGGAAGACAAACAGTTTTAAGTCAGGCTGATAGCAATTAATTTTATAGCAAAATCTTTATTTCGTCATTTGTCGAGAGATGCTTATTGCTGAAGAAGTTCTTTCTCATTCTACAAAGTACAACGTTGTTTATCATTGAAACTTGATTAGACATGAATAAATATGAAGGACAAAGCAGTCTTAACATGGTTTGAGTTAAGGAATTCGTTTTATAGGAGAATCCGAATTCGTGCATAACTCGTAAAATAGAGCTTATTTTCGGATTCCTGAAGAATGAGTCTGGTTCTTTCTCATAATACAAAGTTTGTTGTTTATTGTTGAAACTTCATCAGACCGTTAGATATAGTCGGACTCACCTCGACGCACGGCTTGGGATCTGGAACCAGTACTCTTGAGAGGGGTTGGACTCTCTTCCACTCTGGAGTTGCCCGTGGTGAGAGGCGCAGAGCAGGTGTGGGCATACTTATTGCCCCCCGGCTGTGTGCCAGTACATTGGGGTTTACCCCAGTGAACGAGAGGGTAGCCTCCCTCCGCCTTTGGGTGGGGGGACGAGTCCTGACTGTTGTTTGTGCCTATGCGCCAAACAGCAGTTCAGAGTACCTACCCTTTTTGGAGTCTCTGGGGGAGGCACTGGAGAATGCTCCTACCGGAGACTCCCTCATTCTGCTGGGGGACTTCAATGCTCACGTGGGCAATGACAGTGAGACCTGGAGGGGTGTGATTGGGAGGAACGGCCCCCCCGATCTGAATCAGAGTGGTGTTATGTTGTTGGACTTCTGTGCCAGTCATAGACTGTCCATAACGAACACCATGTTCAGGCATAAGGGTGTCCATATGTGCACTTGGCACCAGGACACCCTTGGCCGCAGTTCGATGATCGACTTTGTGGTTGTATCATCGGACTTGCGGCCGTATGTCCTGGACACTCGGGTGAAGAGAGGGGCGGAGCTGTCAACTGATCACCACCTGGCAGACCTGGCAGGCCCATACGTATTGTGAGGGTCTGCTGGGAGCGTTTGTCAGAATCCCCCGTCAGAAGGAGCTTTAACTCCCACCTCCGGCAGAGCTTCAACCATATTTGAGGTGGGGGACATTGAGTCCGAATGGGCCATGTTCCGTGACTCCATTTCCGAGGCAGCTGGTCGGAGTTGTGGCCGTAAGGTGGTCGGTGCCTGTCGTGGCGGCAACCCTCGAACCTGCTGGTGGACACCAGTGGTGAGGGAAGCCGTCAAGCTGAAGAAGGAGTCCTATCGGGCCTTTTTGGCCAGTGGGACCCTGGAAGAAGCTGATAGGTACCGACGGGCCAGACGGGCCACGGCTTCGGCGGTTGTGAGGCAAAAACTCGGGCCTGGGAGGAGTTCGGTGAGACCATGGAGAACGATTTCCGGACGGCCTCGAAAAGATTCTGGTCCACCATCCGGCGTCTCAGGGGGGGGGGAGCGGCTCACAGTCAACACTGTTTACAGTGGGGACGGGGCTTTGCTGACCTCAACTAGGGATGTTGTGAGTCGGTGGGGGGAGTACTTCGAGGAACTCCTCAATCCTACCAACACGTGCTCGGAAGAGGCAGAGTCGGAGAGCTCGGAGACGGGGCCTCCCATTTCTGGGGCTGAGGTTGCCGAGGTGGTTAAAAAGCTCCTCGGTGGCAAGGCCCCGGGGGTGGATGAGGTCCGTCCTGAGTTTCTCAAGGCTCTGGATGTTGTAGGGCTGTCTTGGCTGACACGCCTCTGCAGTATCGCGTTGACATCGGGGACAGTGCCTCTGGACTGGCAGATTGGGGTGGTGGTCCCCCTCTTTAAAAAGGGGGACCGGAGGGTGTGTTCCAACTATAGGGGTATCACACTCCTCAGCCTCCCTGGTAAGGTCTATTCGGGGGTATTGGAGAGGAGGATCCGTCGGATAATCGAGCCTCGGATTCAGGAGATGCAGTGTGGCTTTCGTCCTGGCCGTGGAACAGTGGACCAGCTCTATACCCTCGGCAGGATCCTGGAGGGTGCATGGGAGTTCGCCCAACCAGTCTACATGTGTTTTGTGGACTTGGAGAAAGCGTTCGACCGTGTCCCTCGTGGAGTCCTGTGGGGGGTGCTCCGGGAATATGGAGTGCCGGACCCCTTGATAGGGGCCGTTCGGTCTCTGTATGACCGGTGCCAGAGTTTGGTCCGCATTGCCGGCAGTAAGTCGGATACGTTTCCGGTGAGAGTTGGACTCCGTCAGGGCTGCCCTTTGTCACCGATTCTGTTCCTAACTTTTATGGACAGAATTTCTAGGCGGAGCCAGGGCGTTGAGGGTGTCCCATTTGGCGACCTCAGAATCGGGTCTCTGCTTTTTGCAGATGATGTGGTTCTGTTAGCGTCGTCAGGCCGTGACCTTCAGCTCTCACTGGAGTGATTCGCAGCCGAGTGTGAAGCGGCTGGGATGAGAATCAGCACCTCCAAATCCGAGACTATGGTTCTCAGCCGGAAAAGGGTGCAATGCTCTCTCCGGGTCGGGAATGAGATCCTTCCCCAGGAGGAGGAGTTCAAGTATCTCGGGGTCTTGTTCACGAGTGACGGACGAATGGAGCGGGAGATTGACGGGCGGATCGGTGCGGCGCCTGCAGTGTTGCAGGCTCTGCACCGACCCCGTCGTTGTGAAGAGGGAGCTGAGCCAGAAGGCGAAGCTCTCTACTTACTGGTCAATCTACGTTCCCATCCTCACCTATGGTCACGAGTTGTGGGTAGTGACCGAAAGAACAAGATCGCGAATACAAGCGGCCGAAATGGGTTTCCTCCGCAGGGTGTCTGGGCTCTCCCTTAGAGATAGGGTGAGTAGCTCAGTCATCCGGGAGGGGCTCGGAGTAGAACCGCTGCTCCTCCGCATTGAGAGGAGTCAGATGAGGTGGCTCGGGCATCTGGTTAGGATGCCCCCTGGGCGCCTCCCTGGGGAGGTGTTCCGGGCACGTCCCACTGGGAGGAGACCCCGGGGGAGACCCAGGACACGTTGGAGAGACTATGTCTCTCGGCTGGCCTGGGAACGCCTCGGGGAAGAGCTGGAGGAAGTGGCCGGGGACAGAGACGTCTGGGTTTCTCTGCTCAAGCTGCTGCCCCCGCGACCCGACCCCCGGATAAGCGGCAGATGATGGATGGATGGATGGATATATCCTCCACCAACCAGACTTACAACCCCCGACTAGGGTAGCAGAATTTCTAAGCATCTGTACCCCAAAACTACTATCAAAAATATATAAATTATTGTCTAAGATAGATGACACAATGTCTCTTCCATCCTCAAAATGGGAGGCAGATTTATCCATCAGTTCTGGTCATAGCTTCTAACCACAAATATGTTTGAACACCTTCATAAAGACTCGAAATCCTAATTTACAGCTCATACAATACAAAATCCTTCATAGAACACACTATACAGGACAAAGGATGTTCAGGATGGGTCTAACACACTCAAACATCTGCTCACATTGCACAGATAACACACCTGATGATTATGCACACGCTTTGTGGTTTTTCTGCGCCTGTCCAGAAGTTCTGGCTTGAAGTCTGTGAGGACCTATCAACATGGCTAAAGTGTAGCATCCCTGCATGCCCCACACTGTGCATACTGGGTGACTTAGACAACATCAACATGGAAATTAACTCAGCACACATGGTTGTCACATTGTTATGTATCGCAAAGAAAACTATTCTCATGAACTGGAAAGCGAAGAACAATCTGTGTATTAACCAGTTTAGAAATTTTCTTTTAGATTATATTAGCATGGAAACAATGTCTGCCTCCTCAAAACATCAATTGGCTGAATTTCATTCTCTCTGGTCCCCTCTGATTAGTTTTATCACATAGTGGTGGTGGTGGGTTGCTGGGTGATGGTGGGTCTCAGGCCCGGGCTGCTGCGACTGGTGTGACCGGGTGGTTTGTTTGTTTGTTTTTTGATGTTGTTTGTTTGTTTTTTGTAGAGGTCCTCCTGGGTGGGGTTGGGTTGAGTGGGGTGGGGCGGGATGGGTACCTTCTGGGGGTACAGTAGCTCCCGGAATATGGTCGCTGCAGGCCCCGAGCCTGGTGGACATCAGGCCCTCCTGCCCATTGTTGGCTCCCAGGTAGCGGGGATGCCTATTGCAGCCAGTCCCTGGCTGCCCTCTCTGGGGGAGAGTAGCTCCCCCGGTATATATCCCCATACCCCTCTCCCTTCTGGCTCCTGTACACAGCACACACTCACACATGAAGGGTTTTGGGGGCGTGTGTGTTCGGTGGGGTGTAGTGGATGGGGCCACGTAGGTGGTCCCCTTTGGTTGCACTCTGCAGTTCCCTGCCCCTGTTTTAATTACACCTTAGACATTACTACTTATCAAACACACTCACACACACACATTAGGTCTTGGGGGGTGGTTACACTGAGTGGCATCTGGTGGGCGGGGCTCTTTGGGTATGTAGGCTGCCCAGAGTGCCGCGCTCCCAGTTCTACAAGTTTGGCTGCCCCTCAATTTTAATTGCTCACTATTAGAAAATATTGAAGAGCCAGAAGGGTGAGGGGAGGGGTCTTCTTCGCACACCCCTGCTTCCTGGTGTCTGCTCGGGGCAGGAGGGGCCAGGAGGATTAATTAATTGTTCTGCTGGTTCGCGGTCTGTGGTGGCTGGGGGGTTGCTGGCCTCCTGGTGTGCCCGCTGCACTACACCCCAGCAGAGTCGAGGGAGGTAGGATGTGTGGATGTGTGGGGGACGTGAAAGTGTGTGTGGTAATGATTGGGCCTGGATCTGGGACTTGCTGTCGCCTGGCCTGCCTGTGTTTCTCCCGATGGGGCATCAGCGTTGCCTCTCCCCACTGCTCGCGACTTCACCCACCTGTGGGCACGTCTTGACTCCCAGGGCACTTGGCCAGGGGCGCTGGGGCAGGCGCTGACCCACTTTGTGGCTGTCTGGGGCGCTTGGCCCTCCTGGGTATTGGGTGGGGCCTCTGCCGGGGGGTTTGGGGGCGCTCGGGCTCCTGGGGCCCAGGTCCAGTGCACGGCCCATGTCTGGGCGGCTGGGGCCTGGCGGGGTCGGTGGGCTGTTGCCCCTGGTTCCCGGAGTGCCTCTGCCCTATGCTTATGGGGGCTCTTTCCGGGGGCTTCCTCTGCAGTCTTCTGGGTGGATGCGTGGTTGCCCCTGCGGTGGGCTGCCTGGGTTCTGTGCTCTGTGGGGGCTGCTGGTGGCCTGGGTCTTGTGGCCCTCTCTGCCTGCTTCTGATTGCTTGGGGGGGGGCTGTGGATTGTGGCCCTGTACGCTTATACACTCATAACTAAGCACGGTTATCATGTAGGTCCTGTGCCATGGGTGTTGCATGTTCTCACACACACACACACACATTCATTAGTCCAGTAGCATGGTCACTAAGCAGTTGATGTATTATCATGTCGTCTCAGGTCATCTATATCCACAGCTGTGTTGTATGCGATTGCCGCTTCTTGTGCTTGTTTTTGTTTGTTTGTGTGTTTGTTTTTTCTCTGCTTGTCTGCTTTCAGGTGCTCCTGGTGGCGCTAAGGCTGGATTCCCCTCATAGGCCATGGATTGTTGTCTGTTTTGTTTTTTACAGGTGTAGCAGCTGGTTGTCTGGTTTTTGTTTCTATTTTTGTTCTGTTTCCTCTTCTTTCCTCTTCTTCTTTCCTTGTCCCCCGGTCCGGTTCAGTTCAGTTCATGTCATATATTGTAAACAGAAATAAATAAATGGGCATCAAGGGGAGCTTTACATTTATAAAACTTCCCTTGGCAAAACAAATCTGTTTGGCATCAAAGGTATTCAGACTACAATTCTTCTGACATAATGCTGAACAGGACAAGGGGAAAAAAAAGTAAAGAAGACAGTTCTGCCGAAAGCCAGGGATAGACCTGTTCTAAGTTCTATACTTTTTAAAAGGGGCGTGTTTATCAACTATGGAATTAGAAGATTTACAAAAATGGTCAAGTGCTAGATCTTCATCTGGGATTTTAACAGTGTCATATAACTATTCAACAGATCAGTTAAAAAAAAGCCTGCTCATGGAGATGTTTCAGGATCTGGATACCAAGCGTGGACCTAATGTTTTCATTTTTGCAATTCTGATACAGGCTATTGAGCAGTGATAACTAACACCAAGTTCAGATACTGCGGATTTTCTACCTTTGATTTGTTAAGATTGAGCCAATCAGGGACAACCTTGAAGGATCTCTTTGGTTTTGTAGGATCAGTAATTACCTGAGAAAGGTTGATATTGGTACACACCTTTTTTAAATGATCAGAGGCAGAGTTCAACTTGTTTAAATTAAAATTGCCACACAGAGATTGGGTTTAGGCCACATGCACACAGAATGACATCAACAAATATAAGAAATATTAAACATTTATACATAGATTTTTGAATATATGTAGAGGAATGATACTTTGAAATGTGCTCATTGCGGAGTTATGATCAGTTGAGTAATGAAGGTTGAACTATTCTGGGAAAGAGGTTCTATTCCCAGCATCATGATGGACACTCCTGATATAGAAGGTTTCGCTAACGCATTGGAATTGTTTTACTATTTTCATATGCATGTGCAATGAAGAATTGCTTGCTGCTGATAAATGCAAAGAAGAACAGCTTACACATAGATGCTCACATATAGGCTGCTGAATGCAATGAAGACCTGCTTATCAAGTAAAGTTCAATGTCAATGTGTAATATTCAATTAGGATTTGCAAAACAGTGAAGTTAAACAATGAATGGGTCCATAGTCGGTATGAGAAGACTACAGGAATATTGACCTGGGTGTACGTTCAAACAGAGATGAGAAAATTGCGATAAATAATGGTTTGTTTGTTTGTTAGTATGTATAGGAATGTTATGTGTATAAACTGTGTTGAGTTATAGTTACTCAGTAGTGTCTCAGTGAAACAACCGACGGGGGAAGCCTTGCGGTGACAACAAAAGCAGTGTTTTACTGATCAGTCAAGTTGCTCCAGTGTACTCCATACAAACTGGTTGGCTGCTGAAGGGATAGAAAATGGGGAATACTTGTTTTAAAGCAAACAAGGAATTAGATGGGAAAAATACATGTTTTAACGGGACCCAGACAATATTAAATACTCAGACAGATGGGAGAAGAAGTGTAGTTTTGTAGGAAATCACAAAATTATTACATAGAATTAGTGAAATCAATTGAAGAATGCCTTTCTGAAGAGCTGTTTACCACAGATGAGCAGCTTTGCGACCAAGCACATTGTAGATCGCTTTACTGCCAAAATGATCTAATTTAATGGATTGGTTTAGACATGCATAACAGCATTTTAAGAACAAAGAGAGAAACAAAAAGGGACAACGCTTCATGGTGGAAGGTGATGTATAAATAACTGTGTATATGATGAAGGGGGTGGCAACACCCATTCCGAAATTTCGCCATTCCGACATCCCGCTATTCCGACATCCCACCATTCCGACATACCACCATTCCGACATACCACCATTCCGACAAACCACCATTCCGACATGCAAACGTCCCACCATTCCGACATCTCACCATTGCGACATCCCGCTATTCTGACGTTCAAATGTCCCACCATTCCGACAAGGCTTTCCGTATAAGGAAATGTGTGTTACTCAACAGGTGAGTCCCTTCTTTCTGTTCATGCAATTTATATGTTTAACACATGTTTATAGACAAGCGTTATTAAAAACACAAAGTCTCGGCAACTGGAGGAGGAGAAGCAGTCCGCGGTGGTTTTCAATCACACACTCCAATGCCACTTGTTTTAACTTCCGAAAATTTAATCCAGGAAAAAAAGGCTTACAAACATGGACCAAAACGGCTCCATAACATGCACAAGAATCCAAAAGAAACGAAAGTTAACTAAAAGAAAGCAAATAAACAGTATGAAGTGGTCAAAATTGGTTTTACGCATGCCTATGTGCGTCTGGCACATGCGTCTTCGGGCTCTCCCACGTTGGTTTGTGGATGAAAGCTATATGTTCAGCTGTAATGTCATGTAAAAACAATCTCTACATGACATTTACTCCCAGGTGTGACCAGTTAGGTCCTTAAGATATCAACAGGCTGTATAAAGCTACAACCGTTGCGGCTGTGTGTTTGTGCCAAATGCGCAAAGCCCATCCGCGCTTCCCAAAATTGGAGTGAGTACTCATAAATCACGTGAATAACATGAATAAACGTTTTTACTGAATTTTGTTGTGTTTTATACGTTCTATGCTGTCATTTCTCTCTTCTCCTATTGGCAAGGCAAGGCAGAGTGCTCGCAACTGTGTCCTGTGCAGTAGCCGTGATATCTGTAATTGCAATTATTACTTTTGCATATGATGACAGCGTGCAAAAGACGCATGGGCTCTGTGGAGAGCTCCGCTCCAGCTGGCTGTTGTGACAGCTCACTGACACTGTATTTCTGCTTAATCAGTTTCAGTCTCGCCAGAGTTACATTAATATCTGTATTTTTATATTTGAAATTCAGGGGATTTTGATAATAGATTATTAAAGTTTGTTTGCGAGGCTGTGGCCTCTGCATGTGCAAAGCTTGTGCGCCAAACTTTAGGGCGTATTTGCGCCGGCATATCATTAGTGCAAAATGTTTTGGGTAAAAAATAGGCTATTAAAAGGAACTGTCGGAATGGCGGTATGTTAAAAAAAAACAAAAAACATACCGCCATTCCGACCATAGGAGGAAAAAAGTGTCGGAATGGTGGGACGTTTGATAAAAAATTAAGTGTCGCCATTCCGACAATTGGAGACCCATGTCGGAATGGCGAGATGTCGGAATGGCAGCATGTAACCATGATGAAGGAGAGACCATTTGAGCAGCACAGCCATTTCGCAGCACAGGGACAGCAGTCCAAGTTACAGGATCTCCCACGTGGTATCACCTGTCACATTGTGTCAAGGCATCAAAAGAAGAAAAAATCACCAAACTCAAGGACAAAAAGACAAAGACTCCGGTGAACGAAGACAGAGGACTGACAAACCAGAAATACAAAAGGATTCTCGATATCAAGATCCAGAAGAAGAGGCTAACAATGCCACGAACACTTACGATGCTGGGAATGATGCCAGCAATGAACAGAGAAGAAGATTCAGTGTCATCAATCTGCATTACTTGCCTCTAATGAGGGGGTGAATATAGAACCTCAACGATTACAACGTCTCTGGGAACTGTGACAACAACAAGGTTTAAACCATTTTGATACATATTGTAACCTATTGTCTAAGGAATAGTGCCGAAAATGAGGTAAATCTAATCCACCACTGTCCTTGGTCTTCTGTAGGGTTTTTAAACTAATACGTGGTGGTTTGTTTTTCCACAGAAATTTGGAGATGCATGAATCTAGTGACTTAAACCAAGTAGCGAATTGTCGGGCATTCGCACCTTATCTTACCCGCTTTTTACAAACTATAGTCAGACATTCACACCTTGGTGCTGAACCACCTCAGCTCCCATTTTGATCATGTATGGTCTGGCAATACTACCTTTTCTTACCCGTTTGTGAGAAATTATGGCTGGACATTCACACCTACTTGCAGTCGAACAGCTCTGCTCCCGCTTTTGATTGTGTACAGTCGGGTATTTTAACCTTTTCTTACCCGCTTTTTACCAACTATGGTCGGACATTCACACCGTCTTACAGCGGAACACCTCCGCTCCCGCTTTTGATGGTGTATAGTCAGGCATTTGAACCTTTTCTTACCCGCTTTTTACAAACTATGGTCGGACATTCAAACCTTCTTGTAGCCAAAAACCTCCGCTCCCTCTTTTGATCATACATTGTCGGGCATTCGCACCTTTTCTTACCCGTTTTTTACAAACCATGGTCGGACTTTCACACATTCTTGTAGCCAAACACAACCTCTCCCACTATTGATTGTGTACAGTCGGGTATTTTAACCTTTTCTTACCCACTTTTTACGAACTATGGTCGGACATTCACACCGTCTTACAGCGGAACATCTCCGCTCCCGCTTTTGATGGTGTATAGTCAGGCATTTGAACCTTTTCTTACCCGCTTTTTACAAACTATGGTCGGACATTCAAACCTTCTTGTAGCCGAAAACCTCTGCTCCCTCTTTTGATTATACATTGTCGGGCATTCGCACCTTATCTTACCCGCTTTTTACAAACTATAGTCAGACATTCACACCTTGGTGCTGAACCACCTCAGCTCCCTGTTTTGATCATGTATGGTCTGGCAATACTAGCTTTTCTTACCCGTTTGTGAGTAAGCATGGCTGGACATTCACACCTACTTGCAGTCGAACAGCTCTGCTCCCGCTTTTGATTATGTTTGGTTGGATATTCGAACCTTTTCTTAACTGCTTTTTACAAACTTTGGTCGGACGTTCACACCTTCTTGCAGCCGAACGCCTCCGCTTCCGCTTTTGATGGTATATATTCGGGCATTCGAACCTTTTCTTAGCAGCTTTTTACAAACCATGGTTGGACTTTCACACCTTCTTGTAGCCGAACAACTCCGCTCCCGCTATTGATTGTGTACAGTCAGGTATTTTAACCTTTTCTTACCCGCTTTTTACCAACTATGGTCGGACATTCACACCGTCTTACAGCGGAACACCTCCGCTCCCGCTTTTGATGGTGTATTGTCAGGCATTTGAACCTTTTCTTACCCGCTTTTTACAAACTATGGTCGGACAGTCAAACCTTCTTGTAGCCAAAAACCTCCGCTCCCTCTTTTGATCATACATTGTCGGGCATTCGCACCTTTTCTTACCCGTTTTTTACAAACCATGGTCGGACTTTCAAACCTTCTTGTAGCCCAACACATCCACTCCTGCTTTTGATGATGTATGTTTGGGCATTCGCACCTTTTCTTACCCATTTTTCAGTAATTATGGGTGGACATTCACACCTTCTTGCAGCTGAACACCTCCTCTCCCACTTATGATGGTGTATAGTCGGGCTTTCAAGCCTTTTCTTACCCGGTTTTTACAAATTATAGTTGGACATTCAGACCTTCTTACAGCCGAAAACCTCCACTCCCTCTTTTGATCATACATTATGAAGGACAAAGCAGTCTTAACTTGGTTTGAGTTAAGGAATTCGTTTTATAGGAGAATCCGAATTCGTGCATAACTCGTAAAATAGAGCTTATTTTCGGATTCCTGAAGAATGAGTCTGGTTCTTTCTCATAATACAAAGTTTGTGGTTTATTGTTGAAACTTCATCAGACCGTTAGATATAGTCGGACTCATCTCGACGCATGGCTTGGGATCTGGAACCAGTACTCTTGAGAGGGGTTGGACTCTCTTCCACTCTGGAGTTGCCCGTGGTGAGAGGCGCAGAGCAGGTGTGGGCATACTTATTGCCCCCCGGCTGTGTGCCAGTACATTGGGGTTTACCCCAGTGAACGAGAGGGTAGCCTCCCTCCGCCTTGGGTGGGGGGACGAGTCCTGACTGTTGTTTGTGCCTATGCGCCAAACAGCAGTTCAGAGTACCTACCCTTTTTGGAGTCTCTGGGGGAGGCACTGGAGAATGCTCCTACCGGAGACTCCCTCATTCTGCTGGGGGACTTCAATGCTCACGTGGGCAATGACAGTGAGACCTGGAGGGGTGTGATTGGGAGGAACGGCCCCCCCGATCTGAATCAGAGTGGTGTTATGTTGTTGGACTTCTGTGCCAGTCATAGACTGTCCATAACGAACACCATGTTTAGGCATAAGGGTGTCCATATGTGCACTTGGCACCAGGACACCCTTGGCCGCAGTTCGATGATCGACTTTGTGGTTGTATCATCGGACTTGCGGCCGTATGTCCTGGACACTCGGGTGAAGAGAGGGGCGGAGCTGTCAACTGATCACCACCTGGTGGTGAGGTGGCTCCGCTGGTGGGGGAGGTTACCGATCAGACCTGGCAGGCCCAAACGTATTGTGAGGGTCTGCTGGGAGCGTTTGTCAGAATCCCCCATCAGAAGGAGCTTTAACTCCCACCTCCGGCAGAGCTTCAACCATATTTGAGGTGGGGGACATTGAATGGGCCATGTTCCGTGACTCCATTGCCGAGGCAGCTGGTCGGAGTTGTGGCCGTAAGGTGGTCGGTGCCTGTCGTGGCGGCAACCCTCGAACCTGCTGGTGGACACCAGTGGTGAGGGAAGCCGTCAAGCTGAAGAAGGAGTCCTATCGGGCCTTTTTGGCCAGTGGGACCCTGGAAGAAGCTGATAGGTACCGACGGGCCAGACGGGCCGCGGCTTCGGCGGTTGCTGAGGCAAAAACTCGGGCCTGGGAGGAGTTCGGTGAGACCATGGAGAACGATTTCCGGACGGCCTCGAAAAGATTCTGGTCCACCATCCGGCGTCTCAGGGGGGGGGAAGCGGCTCACAGTCAACACTGTTTACAGTGGGGACGGGGCTTTGCTGACCTCAACTCGGGATGTTGTGAGTCGGTGGGGGGAGTACTTCGAGGAACTCCTCAATCCTACCAACACGTGCTCGGAAGAGGCAGAGTCGGAGAGCTCGGAGACGGGGCCTCCCATTTCTGGGGCTGAGGTTGTCGAGGTGGTTAAAAAGCTCCTCGGTGGCAAGGCAAGGGTGGATGAGGTCCGTCCTGAGTTTCTCAAGGCTCTGGATGTTGTAGGGCTGTCTTGGCTGACACGCCTCTGCAGTATCGCGTGGACATCGGGGACAGTGCCTCTGGACTGGCAGATTGGGGTGGTGGTCCCCCTCTTTAAAAAGGGGGACCGGAGGGTGTGTTCCAACTATAGGGGTATCACACTCCTCAGCCTCCCTGGTAAGGTCTATTCGGGGGTATTGGAGAGGAGGATCCGTCGGATAATCGAGCCTCGGATTCAGGAGATGCAGTGTGGCTTTCGTCCTGGCCGTGGAACAGTGGACCAGCTCTATACCCTCGGCAGGATCCTGGAGGGTGCATGGGAGTTCGCCCAACCAGTCTACATGTGTTTTGTGGACTTGGAGAAAGCGTTCGACCGTGTCCCTCGTGGAGTCCATTGGGGGGTGCTCCGGGAATATGGAGTGCCCGACCCCTTGATAGGGGCCGTTCGGTCTCTGTATGACCGGTGCCAGAGTTTGGTCCGCATTGCCGGCAGTAAGTCGGATACGTTTCCGGTGAGAGTTGGACTCCGTCAGGGCTGCCCTTTGTCACCGATTCTGTTCCTAACTTTTATGGACAGAATTTCGAGGCGGAGCCAGGGCGTTGAGGGTGTCCCATTTGGCGACCTCAGAATCGGGTCTCTGCTTTTTGCAGATGATGTGGTTCTGTTAGCGTCGTCAGGCCGTGACCTTCAGCTCTCACTGGAGTGATTCGCAGCCGAGTGTGAAGCGGCTGGGATGAGAATCAGCACCTCCAAATCCGAGACTATGGTTCTCAGCCGGAAAAGGGTGGAATGCTCTCTCCGGGTCGGGAATGAGATCCTTCCCCAAGAGGAGGAGTTCAAGTATCTCGGGGTCTTGTTCACGAGTGACGGACGAATGGAGCGGGAGATTGACGGGCGGATCGGTGCGGCGCCTGCAGTGTTGCAGGCTCTGCACCGACCCGTCGCTGTGAAGAGGGAGCTGAGCCAGAAGGCGAAGCTCTCTACTTACTGGTCAATCTACGTTCCCATCCTCACCTATGGTCACGAGTTGTGGGTAGTGACCGAAAGAACAAGATCGCGAATACAAGCGGCCGAAATGGGTTTCCTCCGCAGGGTGTCTGGGCTCTCCCTTAGAGATAGGGTGAGAAGCTCAGTCATCCGGGAGGGGCTCGGAGTAGAACTGCTGCTCCTCCGCATTGAGAGGAGTCAGATGAGGTGGGTCGGGCATCTGGTTAGGATGCCCCCTGGGCGCCTCCCTGGGGAGGTGTTCCGGGCACGTCCCACTGGGAGGAGACCCCGGGGGAGACCCAGGACACGTTGGAGAGACTATGTCTCTTGGCTGGCCTGGGAACGCCCCGGGGTCCCCCCGGAAGAGCTGGAGGAAGTGGCCGGGGACAGAGACGTCTGGGTTTCTCTGCTCAAGCTGCTGCCCCCGCGACCCGACCCCCGGATAAGCGGCAGATGATGGATGGATGGATGGATATATCCTCCACCAACCAGACTTACAACCCCCGACTAGGGTAGCAGAATTTCTAAGCATCTGTACCCCAAAACTACTATCAGAAATATATAAATTATTGTCTAAGATAGTGGTGATGTAGTGATGTAGTGGATGGGGCCACGTAGGTGGTCCCCTTTGGTTGCACTCTGCAGTTTCCTGCCCCTGTTTTAATTACACCTTAGACATTACTACTTATCAAACACACTCACACACACACATTAGGTCTTGGGGTGTGGTTACACTGAGTGGCATCTGGTGGGCGGGGCTCTTTGGGTATGTAGGCTGCCCCTCAATTTTAATTGCTCACTATTAGAAAATATTGAAGAGCCAGAAGGGTGAGGGGAGGGGTCTTCTTCGCACACCCCTGCTTCCTGGTGTCTGGCTTTTGTCTCACTTTGTGGCTGTCTGGGGCGCTTGGCCCTCCTGGGTATTGGGTGGGGCCCCTGGGGGCGCTCGGACTCCTGGGGCCCAGGTCCCGGAGTGCCTCTGCCCTATGCTTATGGGGGCTCTTTCCGGGGGCTTCCTCTGCAGTCTTCTGGGTGGATGCGTGGTTGCCCCTGCGGTGGGCTGCCTGGGTTCTGTGCTCTGTGGGGGCTGCTGGTGGCCTGGGTCTTGTGGCCCTCTCTGCCTGCTTCTGATTGCTTGGGGGGGGGGGCTGTGGATTGTGGCCCTGTACGCTTATACACTCATAACTAAGCACGGTTATCATGTAGGTCCTGTGCCATGGGTGTTGCATGTTCTCACACACACACACACACATTCATTAGTCCAGTAGCATGGTCACTAAGCAGTTGATGTATTATCATGTCGTCTCAGGTCATCTATATCCACAGCTGTGTTGTATGCGATTGCCGCTTCTTGTGCTCTTTTTTGTTTGTTTGTCTGTTTGTTTTTTCTCTGCTTGTCTGCTTTCAGGTGCTCCTGGTGGCGCTAAGGCTGGATTCCCCTCATAGGCCATGGATTGTTGTCTGTTTTGTTTTTTACAGGTGTAGCAGCTGGTTGTCTGGTTTTTGTTTCTATTTTTGTTCTGTTTCCTCTTCTTTCCTCTTCTTCTTTCCTTGTCCCCCGGTCCGGTTCAGTTCAGTTCATGTCATATATTGTAAACAGAAATAAATAAATGGGCATCAAGGGGAGCTTTACATTTATAAAACTTCCCTTGGCAAAACAAATCTGTTTGGCATCAAAGGTATTCAGACTACAATTCTTCTGACATAATGCTGAACAGGACAAGGGGAAAAAAAAGTAAAGAAGACAGTTCTGCCGAAAGCCAGGGATAGACCTGTTCTAAGTTCTATACTTTTTAAAAGGGGCGTGTTTATCAACTATGGAATTAGAAGATTTACAAAAATGGTCAAGTGCTAGATCTTCATCTGGGATTTTAACAGTGTCATATAACTATTCAACAGATCAGTTAAAAAAAAGCCTGCTCATGGAGATGTTTCAGGATCTGGATACCAAGCGTGGACCTAATGTTTTCATTTTTGCAATTCTGATACAGGCTATTGAGCAGTGATAACTAACACCAAGTTCAGATACTGCGGATTTTCTACCTTTGATTTGTTAAGATTGAGCCAATCAGGGACAACCTTGAAGGATCTCTTTGGTTTTGTAGGATCAGTAATTACCTGAGAAAGGTTGATATTGGTACACACCTTTTTTAAATGATCAGAGGCAGAGTTCAACTTGTTTAAATCAAAATTGCCACAGAGAGATTGGGTTTAGGCCACATGCACACAGAATGACATCAACAAATATAAGAAATATTAAACATTTACACATAGATTTTTGAATATATGTAGAGGAATGATACTTTGAAATGTGCTCATTGCGGAGTTATGATCAGTTGAGTAATGAAGGTTGAACTATTCTGGGAAAGAGGTTCTATTCCCAGCATCATGATGGACACTCCTGATATAGAAGGTTTCGCTAACGCATTGGAATTGTTTTACTATTTTCATATGCATGTGCAATGAAGAATTGCTTGCTGCTGATAAATGCAAAGAAGAACAGCTTACACATAGATGCTCACATATAGGCTGCTGAATGCAATGAAGACCTGCTTATCAAGTAAAGTTCAATGTCAATGTGTAATATTCAATTAGGATTTGCAAAACAGTGAAGTTAAACAATGAATGGGTCCATAGTCGGTATGAGAAGACTACAGGAATATTTACCTGGGTGTACGTTCAAACAGAGATGAGAAAATTGCGATAAATAATTGTTTGTTTGTTTGTTAGTATGTATATGAATGTTATGTGTATAAACTGTGTTGAGTTATAGTTACTCAGTAGTGTCTCAGTGAAACAACCGACGGGGGAAGCCTTGCGGTGACAACAAAAGCAGTGTTTTACTGATCAGTCAAGTTGCTCCAGTGTACTCCATACAAACTGGTTGGCTACTGAAGGGATAGAAAATGGGGAATACTTGTTTTAAAGCAAACAAGGAATTAGATGGGAAAAATACATGTTTTAACGGGACCCAGACAATATTAAATACTCAGACAGATGGGAGAAGAAGTGTAGTTTTGTAGGAAATCACAAAATTATTACATAGAATTAGTGAAATCAATTGAAGAATGCCTTTCTGAAGAGCTGTTTACCATAGATGAGCAGCTTTGCGACCAAGCACATTGTAGATCGCTTTACTGCCAAAATGATCTAATTTAATGGATTGGTTTAGACATGCATAACAGCATTTTAAGAACAAAGAGAGAAACAAAAAGGGACAACGCTTCATGGTGGAAGGTGATGTATAAATAACTGTGTATATGATGAAGGGGGTGGCAACACCCATTCCGAAATCCAGCCATTCCGACATCCCGCTATTCCGACATCCCACCATTCCGACATACCACCATTCCGACATACCACCATTCCGACATGCAAACGTCCCACCATTCCGACATCCCACCATTGCGACATCCCGCTATTCTGACGTTCAAATGTCCCACATTTCCGACAAGGCTTTCCGTATAAGGAAATGTGTGTTACTCAACAGGTGAGTCCCTTCTTTCTGTTCATGCAATTTATATGTTTAACACATGTTTATAGACAAGCGTTATTAAAAACACAAAGTCTCGGCAACTGGAGGAGGAGAAGCAGTCCGCGGTGGTTTTTAATCACACACTCCAATGCCACTTGTTTCAACTTCCGAAAATTTAATCCAGGAAAAAAAGGCTTACAAACATGGACCAAAACGGCTCCATAACACGCACAAGAATCCAAAAGAAACGAAAGTTAACTAAAAGAAAGCAAATAAACAGTATGAAGTGGTCAAAATTGGTTTTACGCATGCCTATGTGCGTCTGGCACATGCGTCTTCGGGCTCTCCCACGTTGGTTTGTGGATGAAAGCTATATGTTCAGCTGTAATGTCATGTAAAAACAATCTCTACATGACATTTACTCCCAGGTGTGACCAGTTAGGTCCTTAAGATATCAACAGGCTGTATAAAGCTACAACCGTTGCGGCTGTGTGTTTGTGCCAAATGCGCAAAACCCATCCGCGCTTCCCAAAATTGGAGTGAGTACTCATAAATCACGTGAATAACATGAATAAAAGTTTTTACTGCATTTTGTTGTGTTTTATACGTTCTATGCTGTCATTTCTCTCTTCTCCTATTGGCAAGGCAAGGCAGAGTGCTCGCAACTGTGTCCTGTGCAGTAGCCGTGATATCTGTAATTGCAATTATTACTTTTGCATATGATGACAGCGTGCAAAAGACGCATGGGCTCTGTGGAGAGCTCCGCTCCAGCTGGCTGCTGTGACAGCTCACTGACACTGTATTTCTGCTTAATCAGTTTCAGTCTCGCCAGAGTTACATTAATATCTGTATTTTTATATTTGAAATTCAGGGGATTTTGATAATAGATTATTAAAGTTTGTTTGCGAGGATGTGGCCTCTGCATGTGCAAAGCTTGTGCGCCAAACTTTAGGGCGTATTTGCGCCGGCATATCATTAGTGCAAAATGTTTTGGGTAAAAAATAGGCTATTAAAAGGAACTGTCGGAATGTTAAAAAAAAACAAAAAACATACAGCCATTCCGACCATAGGAGGAAAAAAGTGTCGGAATGGTGGGACGTTTGATAAAAAATTAAGTGTCGCCATTCCGACAATTGGAGACCCATGTCGGAATGGCGAGATGTCGGAATGGCAGCATGTAACCATGATGAAGGAGAGACCATTTGAGCAGCACAGCCATTTCGCAGCACAGGGACAGCAATCCAAGTTACAGGATCTCCCACGTGGTATCACCTGTCACATTGTGTCAAGGCATCAAAAGAAGAAAAAATCACCAAACTCAAGGACAAAAAGACAAAGACTCCGGTGAACGAAGACAGAGGACTGACAAACCAGAAATACAAAAGGATTCTCGATATCAAGATCCAGAAGAAGAGGCTAACAATGCCACGAACACTTACGATGCTGGGAATGATGCCAGCAATGAACAGAGAAGAAGATTCAGTGTCATCAATCTGCATTACGTGCCTCTAATGAGGGGGTGAATATAGAATCCTCAACGATTACAACGTCTCTGGGAACTGTGACAACAACAAGGTTTAAACCATTTTGATATATATTGTAACCTATTGTCTAAGGAATAGTGCTGAAAATGAGGTAAATCTAATCCACCACTGTCCTTGGTCTTCTGTAGGGTTTTTAAACTAATACGTGGTGGTTTGTTTTTCCACAGAAATTTGGAGATGCATGAATCTAGTGACTTAAACCAAGTAGCAGATGGTTTTATGGGGATCATTGAGAACAAATAGTTAACTTTTGGTAGTATCATCATTTTAATGGATGTAACTCTCCCCATAAGTGATATAGGTAAGGACTTCCAACGAGAGATCGTCCTCTACTGTCTTTAATAATTGCACATAATTTAGCTTTGTTAGCTCTGAGAGCCTGGAGGAAATGTTTATGCCTAAATATCTAATATTTCCTGACTGTAAAGTGATCGCAGGTATATTATGGACCCTACAGTTAATGGGCAGAACTGTGGTCTTAGACCAGTTGATAGAGTAGTCAGAAAGTGCTGAGAATTTATTTATGAGTGTGATCGTGTGACTGAGAGACGTCTGTGAGTTCTGAAGGAAAAGTAATACATCATCAGCATAAAGACTTATTTTATGCTCAATATTTTGGGATTAATTACTCACAAACGGGTAAGAAAAGGTAGTATTGCCAGACCATACATGATCAAAACAGGGAGCGGAGGTGGTTCAGCTGCAAGGTGTGAATGTCTGACTATAGTTTGTAAAAAGCGGGTAAGATAAGGTGCGAATGCCCGACAATGTATTATCAAAAGAGGGAGCGGAGGTTTTCGGCTGCAAGAAGGTCTGAATGTCCACCCAAAATTCCTGAAAAATGGGTAAAAAAAGGGTGCGAATGCCAAACCATACATCATCAAAAGCAGGAGTGGATGTGTTCGGCTACAAGAAGATTTGAATGTCCATCAATAATTGCTTTAAAACATGAAAGAAAATTTTCGAATATCAAACCGCACATGATCATAAGCGGGAGAGAAGTTGTTCAGCTGCAAGAAGGTGTGAATGTCCACCCATAATTACTTAAAAATGGGTAAGAAAAGGTGAAAATGCCCAACCATACATCATCAAAAGCGGGAGTGGATGTGTTCGGCTACAAGAAGGTTTGAATGTCCGACCATAGTTTGTAAAAAGCGGGTAAGAAAAGGTTCGAATGCCCGAACATAGACCATCAAAAGAGGGAGCGGAGGTGTTCCGCTGTAAGAAGGTGTAAATGTCCGACCATAGTTGGTAAAAAGCGGGTAAGAAAAGGTTAAAATACCCGACTGTACACAATCAATAGCGGGAGCGGAGTTGTTTGGCTACAAGAAGGTGTGAAAGTCCGACCAAAGTTTGTAAAAAGCAGTTAAGAAAAGGTTCGAATATCCAACCAAACATAATCAAAAGCGGGAGCAGAGCTGTTCGACTGCAAGTAGGTTTGAATGTCAGATCATAATTTGCAAAAAGCTGATGAGAAAAGGTTCAAATGCCTGACTATACACCATCAAAAGCGGGAGCGGAGATGTTCCGCTGTAAGACGGTGTGAATGTCCAACCATAGTTGGTAAAAAGCGGGTAAGAAAAGGTTAAAATACCCAACTGTACACAATCAATAGCGGGAGTGGAGTTGTTCGGCTACAAGAAGGTGTGAAATTCCAACCATCGTTTGTAAAAAGCTGGTAAGAAAAGGTTCGAATGCCCGAATATATACCATCAAAAGCGGATGCGGAGGTGTTCGGCTGGAAGAAGGTGTGAACGTCCGACCAAAGTTGGCAAAAAGCAGTAAAGAAAACGTTCGAATATCCAAACATAATTAAAAGCGAGAGAGATTGTGTTCAGCTGCAAGTAGGTGTGAATATCCAGCCATAATTACTCACAAACGGGTAAGAAAATGTAGTATTGCCAGACCATACATGATCAAAACAGGGAGCGGAGGTGGTTTAGCTGCAAAAAGGGGTGAATGTCCAACTAAAGTTCAAATATATTAACAAAAGCGGGAGGAGAGGTCTTCGGATTAGAGTGGTTGAAATTTCCAACCATAATCTATAAAATGCGGTGAAAAAAAAAGGTGTGAAGGAATGAATTTTATAGCAAAATCCGAAATCATGCATAACTCCGCAAAAGGAACGTATTGCTCAACCAAAGGGATGCTTCTTTCTCATTCAGTGTAATATGAGGAACTTTATGCTTGATACATTTTAGACATGGATAACTATGAAGGACAAAGCAATTTTAACTTGGTTTGAGCAAAGCAATTCATTTTATAGGAAAATCCGAAATCGTGCAGGACTCATGAAAGTAAGCTTATTCTCGGATTCCTGATCCTCCAGTGTTGCTCTTTCCTATACTGCAAAATAAAGCCTTGTTCTTTGTTGAAATCGATATAGACATTGATAAATATGAAGGACAAAAGCAGTTTTTTTGAGTGAAGGAGTGAAGGAATTAATTTTATAGCAAAATCCCAAATCAAGCAGAACGTATGAAAAAAAGCTTGTTTTCGGATTCCTGATCCTTCAGTGTTGCTATTTCTTCTACTGAAAAATACAATGTTGTTCTTTGTTGAAGTCAATCTAGACATTGATAAATATGAAGGACAAAGCAGTTTTAACATAGTTTGAGTAAAGGAATTCATTTTATACATAAAATCCCAAATCATGCAGAACGTATGAAAATAAGCTTATTCTCGGATTCCTGTTCCTTCAAGTGTTGCTCTTTCTACTACTGCAAAATACAATGTTGTTCTTTGTTGAAGTAAATCTAGACATTGATAAATATGAAGGACAAAGCAGTTTCCACTTTGTTTGAGTGAAGGAATTAATTTTATAGCTAAATCCAAAATCAAGCAGAACGTATGAAAAAAAGCTTGTTTTCGGATTCCTGATCCTTCAGTGTTACTATTTCTTCTACTGAAAAATACAATGTTGTTCTTTGTTGAAGTCAATCTAGACATTGATAAATATGAAGGACAAAGCAGTTTTAACATAGTTTGAGTAAAGGAATTCATTTTATACATAAAATCCCAAATCATGCAGAACGTATGAAAATAAGCTTATTCTCGGATTCCTGTTCCTTCAAGTGTTGCTCTTTCTACTACTGCAAAATACAATGTTGTTCTTTGTTGAAGTCGATCTAGACATTGATAAATATGAAGGACAAAGCAGTTTTCACTTGGTTTGAGTGAAGGATTTGCAGCTGAAAACCTCCCGCTCCCGCTTTTGATTGTGTATAGTCGGGCTTTCGAGCCTTTTCTTACCCGGTTTTTAGAAATTATGGTTGGACATTCAGACCTTGCAGCCGAAGACATCCACTCCCTCTTTTGATCATACATTGTCGGGCATTCGCACCTTGTCTTACCCGCTTTTGACAAACTATAGTCAGACATTCACACCTTGCAGCTGAAACACCTCAGCTCCCTGTTTTGATCATGTATGGTCTGGCAATACTACCTTTTCTTACCCGTTTGTGAGTAATTATGGCTGGACATTCACACCTACTTGCAGTCGAACAGCTCTGCTCCCGCTTTTGATGGTATATATTCGGGCATTCGAACCTTTTCTTAGCAGCTTTTTACAAACCATGGTTGAACTTTCACACCTTCTTGTAGCCGAACACCTCCGCTCCCGCTTTTGATGGTGTATATTCAGGCATTTGAACCTTTTCTTACCCGCTTTTTACAAACTATGGTCGGACATTCAAACCTTCTTGTAGCCGAAAACCTCCGCTCCCTCTTTTGATCATACATTGTCGGGCATTCGCACCTTTTCTTACCCGTTTTTTACAAACCATGGTCGGACTGTCACACATTCTTGTAGCCAAACACATCCGCTCCCGCTATTGATTGTGTACAGTCGGGTATTTTAACCTTTTCTTACCCGTTTTTTACCAACTATGGTCGGACATTCACACCTTCTTACAGCGGAACACCTCCGCTCCCTCTTTTGATGGTGTATGTTTGGGCATTCGAACCTTTTCTTACCCGCTTTTTACAAACTATGCTCGGACATTCAAACCTTCTTGTAGCCGAACACATCCACTCTTGCTTTTGATGATGTATGGTTGGGCATTCAAACCTACTTGTTGCCCGCTTTTCATTAATTTTGGGTGGACATTCACACCTTGTCACAGCCAAACACCTCCGCTCCCTGTTTTGATCATGTATGGTTGGACATTCGCACCTTTTCTCACCCGCTTTTTGCCAACTATGGTCGGCTGTTCACAGCTTCCTCTCCACCATACTTGTATGGTGGGATATTCACACCCACTTGCATCCGACGACCTTTTGTTGATATTTAGTCGGTCATTCGCAGCTTACCCGCTTTTGGCAAACTATGGCCTTCATGCAGCCAAACACCTCTGATCTCGCTTTTGATGATGTAAGGTTGGGCATTCAGACCTTGCTTCACCTGCTTTTCACCAAATATAGTCGGACATTCACACCTTCTTGCAGCCGAACACTTCCGCTCCACCTTTTAGTGTTCTATCACACCTGTTTTTTCACCGCATTTTATAGATTATGGTTGGAAATTCTAAACCACTCTCATCCGAAGACCTCTCCTCCCGCTTTTGTTAATATATTTGAACTTTAGTCGGACATTCACACCTTCTTGCAGCTGAACCACCTCCGCTCCCTGTTTTGATCATGTATGGTCTGGCAATACTACCTTTTCTTACCCGTTTGTTAGTAATTATGGCTGGACATTCACACCTACTTGCAGCCGAACACCACCTCTCCTGCTTTTGATGATGTATGGACCGGCATTCTTACCTTTTCTAACACATTTTTCAGCAATTATGGTCGGAGATTCACACTTACTCACAGCCGAACAACTCCGCTCCCGCATTTGATGGTGTATAGTCGGGAATTCTCACCCTCTCTCATCAGCTTTTTGCAAATTATGATCTGACATTCACACCTGCTTTTGATAATGTATGGTTGGGCATTCGCACCTTTTCTTACCCATTTTTCAGTAATTATGGGTGGACATTCACACCTTCTTGCAGCTGAGCACCTCCTCTCCCGCTATTGATTGTGTACAGTCGGGTATTTTAACCTTTTCTTACCCGCTTTTTACCAAATATTGTTGGACATTCACACCGTCTTACAGCGGAACACCTCTGCTCCCGCTTTTGATGGTGTATAGTCAGGCATTTGAACCTTTTCTTACCCGCTTTTTACAAACTATGGTCGGACATTCAAACCTTCTTGTAGCCGAAAACCTCCGCTCCCTCTTTTGATTATACATTGTTGGGCATTCGCACCTTATTTACAAACTATAGTCAGACATTCACACCTTGCAGCTGAGCCACCTCAGCTCCCTGTTTTGATAGTGTATGTTCGGGCATTCGAACCTATTCTTACCCCCTTTTTACAAACTATGCTAGGAGATTCACACCTACTCACAGCCGAACAACTCCGCTCCCGCATTTGATGATGTCTTGTCCGGCATTCTAGTCTCTTCTAACACATTTTTCAGCAATTATGGTCGGACATTCACACCTACTCACAGCCGAACACTTCCGCTCCCGCATTTGATGGTGTATAGCCGGGCATTCTCACCCTTTCTCATCAGCTTTTTGCAAATTATGATCTGACATTCACACCTACTTGCAGTCGAACAGCTCTGCTCCCGCTTTTGATTATGTTTGGTTGGATATTCGAACCTTTTCTTAACTGCTTTTTACAAACTTTGGTCGGACGTTCACACCTTCTTGCAGCCGAACACATCCACTTCCACTTTTGATGGTATATATTCCGGCATTCGAACCTTTTCTTACCCGCTTTTTACAAACCGTGGTCGGACTTTCACACCTTCTTGTAGCCAAACAACTCCGCTCCCGCTATTGATTGTGTACAGTCGGGTATTTCAACCTTTTCTTAGCCGCTTTTTACCAACTATGGTCGGACATTTACACCTTCTTACAGCGGAACACCTCCGCTCCCTCTTTTGATGGTCTATGTTCGGGCATTCAAACCTTTTCTTACCCGCTTTTTACAAACTATGGTCGGATATTCAAACCTTCTTGTAGCCGAACACATCCACTCCTGCTTTTGATGATGTATGGTTGGGCATTTTCATCTTTTCTTACCTATTTTTCAGTAATTATGGGTGGACATTCACACCTTCTTGCAGCTGAACAACTCCTCTCCCGCTTATGATCATGTGTGGTTTGATATTCGAAAATTTTCTTTCATGTTTTAAAGCAATTATTGATGGACATTCAAATCTTCTTGTAGCCGAACACATCCACTCCTGCTTTTGATGATGTATGGTTTGGCATTCGCACCCTTTTTTTACCCATTTTTCAGGAATTTTGGGTGGACATTCAGACCTTCTTGCAGCCGAAAACCTCCGCTCCCTCTTTTGATCATACATTGTCGGGCATTCGCACCTTATCTTACCCGCTTTTTACAAACTATAGTCAGACATTCACACCTTGCAGCTGAACCACCTCCGCTCCCTGTTTTGATCATATATGGTCTGGCAATACTACCTTTTCTTACCCGTTTGTGAGTAATTAATCCCAAAATATTGAGCATAAAATAAGTCTTTATGCTGATGATGTATTACTTTTCCTTCAGAACTCACAGACGTCTCTCAGTCACACGATCACACTCATAAATAAATTCTCAGCACTTTCTGACTACTCTATCAACTGGTCTAAGACCACAGTTCTGCCCATTAACTGTAGGGTCCATAATATACCTGCGATCACTTTACAGTCAGGAAATATTAGATATTTAGGCATAAACATTTCCTCCAGGCTCTCAGAGCTAACAAAGCTAAATTATGTGCAATTATTAAAGACAGTAGAGGACGATCTCTCGTTGGAAGTCCTTACCTATATCACTTATGGGGAGAGTTACATCCATTAAAATGATGATACTACCAAAAGTTAACTATTTGTTCTCAATGATCCCCATAAAACCATCTGCTACTTGGTTTAAGTCACTAGATTCATGCATCTCCAAATTTCTGTGGAAAAACAAACCACCACGTATTAGTTTAAAAACCCTACAGAAGACCAAGGACAGTGGTGGATTAGATTTACCTCATTTTCAGCACTATTCCTTAGACAATAGGTTACAATATATATCAAAATGGTTTAAACCTTGTTGTTGTCACAGTTCCCAGAGACGTTGTAATCGTTGAGGATTCTATATTCACCCCCTCATTAGAGGCACGTAATGCAGATTGATGACACTGAATCTTCTTCTCTGTTCATTGCTGGCATCATTCCCAGCATCGTAAGTGTTCGTGGCATTGTTAGCCTCTTCTTCTGGATCTTGATATCGAGAATCCTTTTATATTTCTGGTTTGTCAGTCCTCTGTCTTCGTTCACCGGAGTCTTTGTCTTTTTGTCCTTGAGTTTGGTGATTTTTTCTTCTTTTGATGCCTTGACACAATGTGACAGGTGATACCACGTGGGAGATCCTGTAACTTGGATTGCTGTCCCTGTGCTGCGAAATGGCTGTGCTGCTCAAATGGTCTCTCCTTCATCATGGTTACATGCTGCCATTCCGACATCTCGCCATTCCGACATGGGTCTCCAATTGTCGGAATGGCGACACTTAATTTTTTATCAAACGTCCCACCATTCCGACACTTTTTTCCTCCTATGGTCGGAATGGCGGTATGTTTTTTGTTTTTTTTAACATACCGCCATTCCGACAGTTCCTTTTAATAGCCTATTTTTTACCCAAAACATTTTGCACTAATGATATGCCGGCGCAAATACGCCCTAAAGTTTGGCGCACAAGCTTTGCACATGCAGAGGCCACAGCCTCGCAAACAAACTTTAATAATCTATTATCAAAATCCCCTGAATTTCAAATATAAAAATACAGATATTAATGTAACTCTGGCGAGACTGAAACTGATTAAGCAGAAATACAGTGTCAGTGAGCTGTCACAGCAGCCAGCTGGAGCGGAGCTCTCCACAGAGCCCATGCGTCTTTTGAAAACCACCGCGGACTGCTTCTCCTCCTCCAGTTGCCGAGACTTTGTTTTTTTAATAATGCTTGTCTATAAACATGTGTTAAACATATAAATTGCATGAACAGAAAGAAGGGACTCACCTGTTGAGTAACACACATTTCCTTATACGGAAAGCCTTGTCGGAATGGTGGGACATTTGAACGTCAGAATAGCGGGATGTCGGAATGGTGGGACGTTTGCATGTCGGAATGGTGGTTTGTCGGAATGGTGGTATGTCGGAATGGTGGGATGTCGGAATAGCGGGATGTCGGAATGGCGGGATTTCGGAATGGGTGTTGCCACCCCCTTCATCATATACACAGTTATTTATACATCACCTTCCACCATGAAGCGTTGTCCCTTTTTGTTTCTCTCTTTGTTCTTAAAATGCTGTTATGCATGTCTAAACCAATCCATTAAATTAGATCATTTTGGCAGTAAAGCGATCTACTATGTGCTTGGTCGCAAAGCTGCTCATCTGTGGTAAACAGCTCTTCAGAAAGGCATTCTTCAATTGATTTCACTAATTCTATGTAATAATTTTGTGATTTCCTACAAAACTACACTTCTTCTCCCATCTGTCTGAGTATTTAATATTGTCTGGGTCCCGTTAAAACATGTATTTTTCCCATCTAATTCCTTGTTTGCTTTAAAACAAGTATTCCCCATTTTCTATCCCTTCAGTAGCCAACCGGTTTGTATGGAGTACACTGGAGCAACTTGACTGATCAGTAAAACACTGCTTTTGTTGTCACCGCAAGGCTTCCCCCGTCGGTTGTTTCACTGAGACACTACTGAGTAACTATAACTCAACACAGTTTATACACATAACATTCATATACATACTAACAAACAAACAAACAATTATTTATCGCAATTTTCTCATCTCTGTTTGAACGTACACCCAGGTAAATATTCCTGTAGTCTTCTCATACCGACTATGGACCCATTCATTGTTTAACTTCACTGTTTTGCAAATCCTAATTGAATATTACACATTGACATTGAACTTTACTTGATAAGCAGGTCTTCATTGCATTCAGCAGCCTATATGTGAGCATCTATGTGTAAGCTGTTCTTCTTTGCATTTATTAGCAGCAAGCAATTCTTCATTGCACATGCATATGAAAATAGTAAAACAATTCCAATGCGTTA
>NW_027325504.1:87500-92500 GCF_036924035.1 Leuresthes tenuis | reverse complement strand
GGCGCGGAGCTCTGGCGGGTGCTGATGGAGGGTTCAGTCCGAGGAGGGTGGCTTAAGTGTGGGGGAACAGGGGTCGGCTGGTGGGGCCCTGGAGCCTGGTGGTTATCACCAAGTACCAGGCAGCTCGGACTGGAGTGCTTGACCAGTGAGGGGGGTTCCAGCGCGGACGAGAGTGCCAGGCCAGGGTGCCTGGTTCTATTCCAGAGTGTTTTATAGTACCAGGGGCGCGGAGCTCTGGCGGGTGCGGATGGAGGGTTCAGTCCGAGGAGGGTGGCTTAAGTGTGGGGGAACAGGGGTCGGCTGGTGGGGCCTGGAGCCTGGTTCTTTTAGGGGTAGGGTTGTGAAGCACCAAGGGGCCCAGGGAGGGAGTGTGTGACCGGGGAGGGGTGCTTAAGTGCGGGTCAGGGTTCCAGGTCAGGGGAGCCTGGTTCTTTTAGGGGTAGGGTTGTGAAGCACCAAGGGGCCCAGGGAGGGAGTGTGTGACCGGGGAGGGGTGCTTAAGTGCGGGTCAGGGTTCCAGGTCAGGGGAGCCTGGTTCTTTTAGGGGTAGGGTTGTGAAGCACCAAGGGGCCCAGGGAGGGAGTGTGTGACCGGGGAGGGGTGCTTAAGTGCGGGTCAGGGTTCCAGGTCAGGGGAGCCTGGTTCTTTTAGGGGTAGGGTTGTGAAGCACCAGGGGGCTTGGGAGAGAAGTGTGTGACCGGGGAGGGGTGCTTAAGTGCGGGTCAGGGTTCCAGGTCAGGGGAGCCTGGTTCTTTTAGGGGTAGGGTTGTGAAGCACCAGGGGGCTTGGGAGAGAAGTGTGTGACCGGGGAGGGGTGCTTAAGTGCGGGTCAGGGTTCCAGGTCAGGGGAGCCTGGTTCTTTTAGGGGTAGGGTTGTGAAGCACCAGGGGGCTTGGGAGAGAAGTGTGTGACCGGGGAGGGGTGCTTAAGTGCGGGTCAGGGTTCCAGGTCAGGGGAGCCTGGTTCTTTTAGGGGTAGGGTTGTGAAGCACCAGGGGGCTTGGGAGAGAAGTGTGTGACCGGGGAGGGGTGCTTAAGTGCGGGTCAGGGTTCCAGGTCAGGGGAGCCTGGTTCTTTTAGGGGTAGGGTTGTGAAGCACCAGGGGGCTTGGGAGAGAAGTGTGTGACCGGGGAGGGGTGCTTAAGTGCGGGTCAGGGTTCCAGGTCAGGGGAGCCTGGTTCCTTTAGGGGTAGGGTTGTGAAGCACCAAGGGGCCCAGGGAGGGAGTGTGTGACCGGGGAGTGCTGCTTAAGTGTGGGGAGGCTGTGCAGGCAGGGAGGCCTGGCTCTTTTACTGAGCATCATGAAGCACCAGGGGGCTTGGGAGAAGAGTGTGACACCGGGGAGTGCTGCTTAAGTGTGGGGAGGCTGTGCAGGCAGGGAGGCCTGGCTCTTTTCCTGAGCATCATGAAGCACCAGGGGGCTTGGGAGAAGAGTGTGACACCGGGGAGTGCTGCTTAAGTGTGGGGAGGCTGTGCAGGCAGGGAGGCCTGGCTCTTTTACTGAGCATCATGAAGCACCAGGGGGCTTGGGAGAAGAGTGTGACACCGGGGAGTGCTGCTTAAGTGTGGGGAGGCTGTGCAGGCAGGGAGGCCTGGCTCTTTTACTGAGCATCATGAAGCACCAGGGGGCTTGGGAGAAGAGTGTGACACCGGGGAGTGCTGCTTAAGTGTGGGGAGGCTGTGCAGGCAGGGAGGCCTGGCTCTTTTCCTGAGCATCATGAAGCACCAGGGGGCTTGGGAGAAGAGTGTGACACCGGGGAGGGGTGCTTAAGTGTGGGGAGGCTGTGCAGGCAGGGAGGCCTGGCTCTTTTACTGAGCATCATGAAGCACCAGGGGGCTTGGGAGAAGAGTGTGACACCGGGGAGTGCTGCTTAAGTGTGGGGAGGCTGTGCAGGCAGGGAGGCCTGGCTCTTTTACTGAGCATCATGAAGAACCAAGGGGCTTGTGAGAGAGGTGTGTGTGTGTGTGTGTGTGTGTGTGTGTGTGTGTGTGTGTGTGTGTGTGTGTGTGTGTGTGTGTGTGTGTGTGTGTGACACCGGGGAGGGCTGCTTGAGTGTGGGGAGGCTGTGCAGGCAGGGGAGCCTGGAATAATACATGGGGCAGGAGCTGAAGTCAGAACAAATGAGAGAGTTTCCAAAAGTACAAGGGTCCCAAGCTTAAAAAGTCAGAAAAATGACAAAGTGTCTAAAAGTATCAGGGGCGCCAGCTCAAAAAGTCAGAAAAATGGCAAAGTGTCTAAAAATACCAGGGGCACCAGCTCAAAAAGGCAGAAAAATGACAAAGTGTCTAAAAGTACCAGGGGCGCAAGCTCAAAAAGGCAGAAAAATGACAAAGTGTCTAAAAATACCAGGGGCGCCAGCTCAAAAAAAGGCAGAAAAATGACAAAGTGTCTAAAAGTACCAGAGGCGCCAGCTCAAAAAGTCAGAAAAATGGCAAAGTGTCTAAAAATACCAGGGGCACCAGCTCAAAAAGGCAGAAAAATGACAAAGTGTCTAAAAGTACCAGGGGCACCAGCTCAAAAAGTCAGAAAAATGACAAAGTGTCTAAAAGTACCAGAGGCGCCAGCTCAAAAAGTCAGAAAAATGACAAAGTGTCTAAAAATACCAGGGGCGCCAGCTCAAAAAAAGGCAGAAAAATGACAAAGTGTCTAAAAATACCAGGGGCACCAGCTCAAAAAGTCAGAAAAATGACAAAGTGTCTAAAAGTACCAGGGGCGCCAGGCGAAAAATTCAGAAAAATTTCTGTTTCAAGACGGGAGAAGGGGAGATGGGCGGAGTGCGTCGAAGGCCCCTTCTCCCGTCCGACGAGGTAATTGGAGTCTGAGGAAATTACCACCTGCCCGATTTCAGAAACCTGGTTTTTAGGAAACAGAGTTTGACAGATTGAAGCCAAGCCCGATATCGGGTGATGTTCTTTGGGGCTCAGACACGTACCAGGGGCCATTGCTGGGCTCCATAGTCATCACCCTGGCTCTCGGGAGGAGGGAGAATCTGCCGCTTTGCGGCCGACGAAGGTAGCTGAAGGGCGGATGGCTGAGTGGCCATGAGCCGCCTGGAGGTCCTGGAAGATACGGGAACGGGGCTTCTGCCGCTTAGCGGCCGATGAGGGCGGCCGAACGGCGGATGGATGAGTGGACATGTGTTGCCCGGAGGTCCTGGAAGATGCTGGAACGGGGCCTTTGCCGCTTAGCGGCCTAGGGGAGCAGCCCAAGGGCGGATGGATGAGTGGACATGTGGTGCCTGGAGGTCCTGGAAGATGCTGGAACGGAGCCTTTGCCGCTTAGCGGCCGAGGGGGGCAGCCCAAGGGCGCATGTATGAGTGGACATGTGGTGCCTGGAGGTCCTGGAAGATGCTGGAACGGAGCCTTTGCCGCTTAGCGGCCGAGGGGGGCAGCCCAAGGGCGCATGTATGAGTGGACATGTGGTGCCTGGAGGTCCTGGAAGATGCTGGAACGGAGCCTTTGCCGCTTAGCGGCCGAGGGGGGCAGCCCAAGGGCGGATGTATGAGTGGACATGTGGTGCCTGGAGGTCCTGGAAGATGCTGGAACGGAGCCTTTGCCGCTTAGCGGCCGAGGGGGGCAGCCCAAGGGCGGATGTATGAGTGGACATGTGGTGCCTGGAGGTCCTGGAAGATGCTGGAACGGAGCCTTTGCCGCTTAGCGGCCGAGGGGGGCAGCCCAAGGGCGCATGTATGAGTGGACATGTTGTGCCTGGAGGTCCTGGAAGATGCTGGAACGGAGCCTTTGCCGCTTAGCGGCCGAGGGGGGCAGCCCAAGGGCGCATGTATGAGTGGACATGTGGTGCCTGGAGGTCCTGGAAGATGCTGGAACGGAGCCTTTGCCGCTTAGCGGCCGAGGGGAGCAGCCCAAGGGCGGATGGATGAGTGGACATGTTGGGCCTGGAAGTGCTGGAGGATCCAGGAGGGGGCAAGATCCTGCTTAGCAATCCGGGAGGGCAGCTTAAGGGCGGATTGCAGAGTTCTCATGTGGGGCCTGGAAGTGCTGGAGGATCCAGGAGGGGGCAAGATCCTGCTTAGCAATCCGGGAGGGCAGCTGAAGGGCGGATTGCAGAGTTCTCATGTGGGGCCTGGAAGTGCTGGAGGATCCGGGAGGGGGGGCAAGATGCAGCTTAGCAATCCGGGAGGGCAGCTGAAGGGCGGATTGCAGAGTTCTCGTGTGGGGCCTGGAAGTGCTGGAGGATCCGGGAGGGGGGGCAAGATCCTGCTTAGCAATCCGGGAGGGCAGCTTAAGGGCGGATTGCAGAGTTCTCATGTGGGGCCTGGAAGTGCTGGAGGATCCGGGAGGGGGGGCAAGATGCAGCTTAGCAATCCGGGAGGGCAGCTGAAGGGCGGATTGCAGAGTTCTCGTGTGGGGCCTGGAAGTGCTGGAGGATCCGGGAGGGGGGGCAAGATGCAGCTTAGCAATCCGGGAGGGCAGCTGAAGGGCGGATTGCAGAGTGCTCATGTGGGGCCTGGAAGTGCTGGAGGATCCGGGAGGGGGGGGCAAGATGCAGCTTAGCAATCCGGGAGGGCAGCTGAAGGGCGGATTGCAGAGTGCTCATGTGGGGCCTGGAAGTGCTGGAGGATCCGGGAGGGGGGGGCAAGATGCAGCTTAGCAATCCGGGAGGGCAGCTGAAGGGCGGATTGCAGAGTTCTCGTGTGGGGCCTGGAAGTGCTGGAGGATCCGGGAGGGGGGGCAAGATGCAGCTTAGCAATCCGGGAGGGCAGCTGAAGGGCGGATTGCAGAGTGCTCATGTGGGGCCTGGAAGTGCTGGAGGATCCGGGAGGGGGGGGCAAGATGCAGCTTAGCAATCCGGGAGGGCAGCTGAAGGGCGGATTGCAGAGTGCTCATGTGGGGCCTGGAAGTGCTGGAGGATCCGGGAGGGGGGGGCAAGATGCAGTTTAGCAATCCGGGAGGGCAGCTGAAGGGCGGATGGGCATCTGCCTTACAATGCAGGAGCATTACAGTACCAGGGGCACGAGGTGAAACTCAGAAAAATTTCC
>NW_027325504.1:72500-77500 GCF_036924035.1 Leuresthes tenuis | reverse complement strand
GAGAGAAGTGTGTGACCGGGGAGGGGTGCTTAAGTGCGGGTCAGGGTTCCAGGTCAGGGGAGCCTGGTTCTTTTAGGGGTAGGGTTGTGAAGCACCAGGGGGCTTGGGAGAGAAGTGTGTGACCGGGGAGGGGTGCTTAAGTGCGGGTCAGGGTTCCAGGTCAGGGGAGCCTGGTTCTTTTAGGGGTAGGGTTGTGAAGCACCAGGGGGCTTGGGAGAGAAGTGTGTGACCGGGGAGGGGTGCTTAAGTGCGGGTCAGGGTTCCAGGTCAGGGGAGCCTGGTTCTTTTAGGGGTAGGGTTGTGAAGCACCAGGGGGCTTGGGAGAGAAGTGTGTGACCGGGGAGGGGTGCTTAAGTGCGGGTCAGGGTTCCAGGTCAGGGGAGCCTGGTTCTTTTAGGGGTAGGGTTGTGAAGCACCAGGGGGCTTGGGAGAGAAGTGTGTGACCGGGGAGTACTGCTTAAGTGTGGGGAGGCTGTGCAGGCAGGGAGGCCTGGCTCTTTTACTGAGCATCAAGAAGCACCAGGGGGCTTGGGAGAAGAGTGTGACACCGGGGAGTGCTGCTTAATTGTGGGGAGGCTGTGCAGGCAGGGAGGCCTGGCTCTTTTACTGAGCATCATGAAGCACCAGGGGGCTTGGGAGAAGAGTGTGACACCGGGGAGTGCTGCTTAATTGTGGGGAGGCTGTGCAGGCAGGGAGGCCTGGCTCTTTTACTGAGCATCATGAAGCACCAGGGGGCTTGGGAGAAGAGTGTGACACCGGGGAGTGCTGCTTAATTGTGGGGAGGCTGTGCAGGCAGGGAGGCCTGGCTCTTTTACTGAGCATCATGAAGCACCAGGGGGCTTGGGAGAAGAGTGTGACACCGGGGAGTGCTGCTTAAGTGTGGGGAGGCTGCGCAGGCAGGGAGGCCTGGCTCTTTTACTGAGCATCATGAAGCACCAGGGGGCTTGGGAGAAGAGTGTGACACCGGGGAGTGCTGCTTAAGTGTGGGGAGGCTGCGCAGGCAGGGAGGCCTGGCTCTTTTACTGAGCATCATGAAGCACCAGGGGGCTTGGGAGAAGAGTGTGACACCGGGGAGTGCTGCTTAATTGTGGGGAGGCTGTGCAGGCAGGGAGGCCTGGCTCTTTTACTGAGCATCATGAAGCACCAGGGGGCTTGGGAGAAGAGTGTGACACCGGGGAGTGCTGCTTAAGTGTGGGGAGGCTGCGCAGGCAGGGAGGCCTGGCTCTTTTACTGAGCATCATGAAGCACCAGGGGGCTTGGGAGAAGAGTGTGACACCGGGGAGTGCTGCTTAAGTGTGGGGAGGCTGCGCAGGCAGGGAGGCCTGGCTCTTTTACTGAGCATCATGAAGCACCAGGGGGCTTGGGAGAAGAGTGTGACACCGGGGAGTGCTGCTTAAGTGTGGGGAGGCTGCGCAGGCAGGGAGGCCTGGCTCTTTTACTGAGCATCATGAAGCACCAGGGGGCTTGGGAGAAGAGTGTGACACCGGGGAGTGCTGCTTAAGTGTGGGGAGGCTGCGCAGGCAGGGAGGCCTGGCTCTTTTACTGAGCATCATGAAGCACCAGGGGGCTTGGGAGAAGAGTGTGACACCGGGGAGTGCTGCTTAATTGTGGGGAGGCTGTGCAGGCAGGGAGGCCTGGCTCTTTTACTGAGCATCATGAAGCACCAGGGGGCTTGGGAGAAGAGTGTGACACCGGGGAGTGCTGCTTAAGTGTGGGGAGGCTGCGCAGGCAGGGAGGCCTGGCTCTTTTACTGAGCATCATGAAGCACCAGGGGGCTTGGGAGAAGAGTGTGACACCGGGGAGTGCTGCTTAAGTGTGGGGAGGCTGCGCAGGCAGGGAGGCCTGGCTCTTTTACTGAGCATCATGAAGCACCAGGGGGCTTGGGAGAAGAGTGTGACACCGGGGAGTGCTGCTTAAGTGTGGGGAGGCTGTGCAGGCAGGGAGGCCTGGCTCTTTTACTGAGCATCATGAAGCACCAGGGGGCTTGGGAGAGAAGTGTGTGACCGGGGAGGGCTGCTTAAGTGTGGGGAGGCTTTGCAGGCAGGGAGGCCTGGCTCTTTTACTGAGCATCATGAAGAACCAAGGGGCTTGTGAGAGAGGTGTGTGTGTGTGTGTGTGTGTGTGTGTGTGTGTGTGTGTGTGTGTGTGTGTGTGTGTGTGTGTGTGTGTGTGTGTGTGTGTGTGTGACACACCGGGGAGGGCTGCTTAAGTGTGGGGAGGCTGTGCAGGCAGGGGAGCCTGGAATAATACATGGGGCAGGAGCTGAAGTCAGAACAAAAAAATGACAAAGTGTCTAAAAATACCAGGGGCACCAGCTCAAAAAGTCAGAAAAATGACAAAGTGTCTAAAAGTACCAGGGGCGCCAGCTCAAAAAAAGGCAGAAAAATGACAAAGTGTCTAAAAATACCAGGGGCACCAGCTCAAAAAGTCAGAAAAATGACAAAGTGTCTAAAAATACCAGGGGCGCCAGCTCAAAAAGTCGGAAAAATGACAAAGTGTCTGAAAGTACCAGGGGCGCCAGCTCAAAAAGTCAGAAATATGACAAAGTGTCTAAAAATACCAGGGGCGCCAGCTCAAAAAAAGGCAGAAAAATGACAAAGTGTCTAAAAATACCAGGGGCACCAGCTCAAAAAGTCAGAAAAATGACAAAGTGTCTAAAAATACCAGGGGCACCAGCTAAAAAAAAAGGCAGAAAAATGACAAAGTGTCTAAAAATACCAGGGGCACCAGCTCAAAAAGTCAGAAAAATGACAAAGTGTCTAAAAATACCAGGGGCGCCAGCTCAAAAAAAAGGCAGAAAAATGACAAAGTGTCTAAAAATACCAGGGGCACCAGCTCAAAAAGGCAGAAAAATGACAAAGTGTCTAAAAATACCAGGGGCACCAGCTCAAAAAGTCAGAAAAATGACAAAGTGTCTAAAAATACCAGGGGCGCCAGCTCAAAAAAAGGCAGAAAAATGACAAAGTGTCTAAAAATACCAGGGGCACCAGCTCAAAAAGGCAGAAAAATGACAAAGTGTCTAAAAATACCAGGGGCACCAGCTCAAAAAGTCAGAAAAATGACAAAGTGTCTAAAAGTACCAGGGGCGCCAGGCGAAAAATTCAGAAAAATTTCTGTTTCAAGACGGGAGAAGGGGAGATGGGCGGAGTGCGTCGAAGGCCCCTTCTCCCGTCCGACGAGGTAATTGGAGTCTGAGGAAATTACCACCTGCCCGATTTCAGAAACCTGGTTTTTAGGAAACAGAGTTTGACAGATTGAAGCCAAGCCCGATATCGGGTGATGTTCTTTGGGGCTCAGACACGTACCAGGGGCCATTGCTGGGCTCCATAGTCATCACCCTGGCTCTCGGGAGGAGGGAGAATCTGCCGCTTTGCGGCCGACGAAGGTAGCTGAAGGGCGGATGGCTGAGTGGCCATGAGCCGCCTGGAGGTCCTGGAAGATACGGGAACGGGGCTTCTGCCGCTTAGCGGCCGATGAGGGCGGCCGAACGGCGGATGGATGAGTGGACATGTGGTGCCTGGAGGTCCTGGAAGATGCTGGAACGGAGCCTTTGCCGCTTAGCGGCCGAGGGGGGCAGCCCAAGGGCGCATGTATGAGTGGACATGTGGTGCCTGGAGGTCCTGGAAGATACGGGAACGGAGCCTTTGCCGCTTAGCGGCCGAGGGGGGCAGCCCAAGGGCGCATGGATGAGTGGACATGTGGTGCCTGGAGGTCCTGGAAGATGCTGGAACGGAGCCTTTGCCGCTTAGCGGCCGAGGGGGGCAGCCCAAGGGCGCATGTATGAGTGGACATGTGGTGCCTGGAGGTCCTGGAAGATACGGGAACGGAGCCTTTGCCGCTTAGCGGCCGAGGGGGGCAGCCCAAGGGCGCATGGATGAGTGGACATGTGGTGCCTGGAGGTCCTGGAAGATGCTGGAACGGAGCCTTTGCCGCTTAGCGGCCGAGGGGGGCAGCCCAAGGGCGGATGTATGAGTGGACATGTGGTGCCTGGAGGTCCTGGAAGATGCTGGAACGGAGCCTTTGCCGCTTAGCGGCCGAGGGGGGCAGCCCAAGGGCGCATGTATGAGTGGACATGTGGTGCCTGGAGGTCCTGGAAGATACGGGAACGGAGCCTTTGCCGCTTAGCGGCCGAGGGGGGCAGCCCAAGGGCGCATGGATGAGTGGACATGTGGTGCCTGGAGGTCCTGGAAGATGCTGGAACGGAGCCTTTGCCGCTTAGCGGCCGAGGGGGGCAGCCCAAGGGCGGATGTATGAGTGGACATGTGGTGCCTGGAGGTCCTGGAAGATGCTGGAACGGAGCCTTTGCCGCTTAGCGGCCGAGGGGGGCAGCCCAAGGGCGGATGTATGAGTGGACATGTGGTGCCTGGAGGTCCTGGAAGATGCTGGAACGGAGCCTTTGCCGCTTAGCGGCCGAGGGGGGCAGCCCAAGGGCGGATGTATGAGTGGACATGTGGTGCCTGGAGGTCCTGGAAGATGCTGGAACGGAGCCTTTGCCGCTTAGCGGCCGAGGGGAGCAGCCCAAGGGCGGATGGATGAGTGGACATGTTGGGCCTGGAAGTGCTGGAGGATCCAGGAGGGGGCAAGATCCTGCTTAGCAATCCGAGAGGGCAGCTTAAGGGCGGATTGCAGAGTTCTCATGTGGGGCCTGGAAGTGCTGGAGGATCCGGGAGGGGGGGCAAGATCCTGCTTAGCAATCCGGGAGGGCAGCTTAAGGGCGGATTGCAGAGTTCTCATGTGGGGCCTGGAAGTGCTGGAGGATCCGGGAGGGGGGGCAAGATCCTGCTTAGCAATCCGGGAGGGCAGCTTAAGGGCGGATTGCAGAGTTCTCATGTGGGGCCTGGAAGTGCTGGAGGATCCGGGAGGGGGGGCAAGATCCTGCTTAGCAATCCGGGAGGGCAGCTTAAGGGCGGATTGCAGAGTTCTCATGTGGGGCCTGGAAGTGCTGGAGGATCCGGGAGGGGGGGCAAGATCCTGCTTAGCAATCCGGGAGGGCAGCTTAA
>NW_027325504.1:57500-62500 GCF_036924035.1 Leuresthes tenuis | reverse complement strand
CCTGGAGCCTGGTTCTTTTAGGGGTAGGGTTGTGAAGCACCAAGGGGCCCAGGGAGGGAGTGTGTGACCGGGGAGGGGTGCTTAAGTGCGGGTCAGGGTTCCAGGTCAGGGGAGCCTGGTTCTTTTAGGGGTAGGGTTGTGAAGCACCAAGGGGCCCAGGGAGGGAGTGTGTGACCGGGGAGGGGTGCTTAAGTGCGGGTCAGGGTTCCAGGTCAGGGGAGCCTGGTTCTTTTAGGGGTAGGGTTGTGAAGCACCAAGGGGCCCAGGGAGGGAGTGTGTGACCGGGGAGGGGTGCTTAAGTGCGGGTCAGGGTTCCAGGTCAGGGGAGCCTGGTTCTTTTAGGGGTAGGGTTGTGAAGCACCAGGGGGCTTGGGAGAGAAGTGTGTGACCGGGGAGGGGTGCTTAAGTGCGGGTCAGGGTTCCAGGTCAGGGGAGCCTGGTTCTTTTAGGGGTAGGGTTGTGAAGCACCGAGGGGCCCAGGGAGGGAGTGTGTGACCGGGGAGGGGTGCTTAAGTGCGGGTCAGGGTTCCAGGTCAGGGGAGCCTGGTTCTTTTAGGGGTAGGGTTGTGAAGCACCGAGGGGCCCAGGGAGGGAGTGTGTGACCGGGGAGGGGTGCTTAAGTGCGGGTCAGGGTTCCAGGTCAGGGGAGCCTGGTTCTTTTAGGGGTAGGGTTGTGAAGCACCAGGGGGCTTGGGAGAGAAGTGTGTGACCGGGGAGTACTGCTTAAGTGTGGGGAGGCTGTGCAGGCAGGGAGGCCTGGCTCTTTTACTGAGCATCAAGAAGCACCAGGGGGCTTGGGAGAAGAGTGTGACACCGGGGAGTGCTGCTTAATTGTGGGGAGGCTGTGCAGGCAGGGAGGCCTGGCTCTTTTACTGAGCATCATGAAGCACCAGGGGGCTTGGGAGAAGAGTGTGACACCGGGGAGTGCTGCTTAATTGTGGGGAGGCTGTGCAGGCAGGGAGGCCTGGCTCTTTTACTGAGCATCATGAAGCACCAGGGGGCTTGGGAGAAGAGTGTGACACCGGGGAGTGCTGCTTAATTGTGGGGAGGCTGTGCAGGCAGGGAGGCCTGGCTCTTTTACTGAGCATCATGAAGCACCAGGGGGCTTGGGAGAAGAGTGTGACACCGGGGAGTGCTGCTTAAGTGTGGGGAGGCTGCGCAGGCAGGGAGGCCTGGCTCTTTTACTGAGCATCATGAAGCACCAGGGGGCTTGGGAGAAGAGTGTGACACCGGGGAGTGCTGCTTAAGTGTGGGGAGGCTGCGCAGGCAGGGAGGCCTGGCTCTTTTACTGAGCATCATGAAGCACCAGGGGGCTTGGGAGAAGAGTGTGACACCGGGGAGTGCTGCTTAATTGTGGGGAGGCTGTGCAGGCAGGGAGGCCTGGCTCTTTTACTGAGCATCATGAAGCACCAGGGGGCTTGGGAGAAGAGTGTGACACCGGGGAGTGCTGCTTAAGTGTGGGGAGGCTGCGCAGGCAGGGAGGCCTGGCTCTTTTACTGAGCATCATGAAGCACCAGGGGGCTTGGGAGAAGAGTGTGACACCGGGGAGTGCTGCTTAAGTGTGGGGAGGCTGCGCAGGCAGGGAGGCCTGGCTCTTTTACTGAGCATCATGAAGCACCAGGGGGCTTGGGAGAAGAGTGTGACACCGGGGAGTGCTGCTTAAGTGTGGGGAGGCTGCGCAGGCAGGGAGGCCTGGCTCTTTTACTGAGCATCATGAAGCACCAGGGGGCTTGGGAGAAGAGTGTGACACCGGGGAGTGCTGCTTAAGTGTGGGGAGGCTGCGCAGGCAGGGAGGCCTGGCTCTTTTACTGAGCATCATGAAGCACCAGGGGGCTTGGGAGAAGAGTGTGACACCGGGGAGTGCTGCTTAATTGTGGGGAGGCTGTGCAGGCAGGGAGGCCTGGCTCTTTTACTGAGCATCATGAAGCACCAGGGGGCTTGGGAGAAGAGTGTGACACCGGGGAGTGCTGCTTAAGTGTGGGGAGGCTGCGCAGGCAGGGAGGCCTGGCTCTTTTACTGAGCATCATGAAGCACCAGGGGGCTTGGGAGAAGAGTGTGACACCGGGGAGTGCTGCTTAAGTGTGGGGAGGCTGCGCAGGCAGGGAGGCCTGGCTCTTTTACTGAGCATCATGAAGCACCAGGGGGCTTGGGAGAAGAGTGTGACACCGGGGAGTGCTGCTTAAGTGTGGGGAGGCTGTGCAGGCAGGGAGGCCTGGCTCTTTTACTGAGCATCATGAAGCACCAGGGGGCTTGGGAGAGAAGTGTGTGACCGGGGAGGGCTGCTTAAGTGTGGGGAGGCTTTGCAGGCAGGGAGGCCTGGCTCTTTTACTGAGCATCATGAAGAACCAAGGGGCTTGTGAGAGAGTGTGTGTGTGTGTGTGTGTGTGTGTGTGTGTGTGTGTGTGTGTGTGTGTGTGTGTGTGTGTGTGTGTGTGTGTGTGTGTGTGTGTGTGACACACCGGGGAGGGCTGCTTAAGTGTGGGGAGGCTGTGCAGGCAGGGGAGCCTGGAATAATACATGGGGCAGGAGCTGAAGTCAGAACAAAAAAATGACAAAGTGTCTAAAAATACCAGGGGCACCAGCTCAAAAAGTCAGAAAAATGACAAAGTGTCTAAAAGTACCAGGGGCGCCAGCTCAAAAAAAGGCAGAAAAATGACAAAGTGTCTAAAAATACCAGGGGCACCAGCTCAAAAAGTCAGAAAAATGACAAAGTGTCTAAAAATACCAGGGGCGCCAGCTCAAAAAGTCGGAAAAATGACAAAGTGTCTGAAAGTACCAGGGGCGCCAGCTCAAAAAGTCAGAAATATGACAAAGTGTCTAAAAATACCAGGGGCGCCAGCTCAAAAAAAGGCAGAAAAATGACAAAGTGTCTAAAAATACCAGGGGCACCAGCTCAAAAAGTCAGAAAAATGACAAAGTGTCTAAAAATACCAGGGGCACCAGCTCAAAAAAAAGGCAGAAAAATGACAAAGTGTCTAAAAATACCAGGGGCACCAGCTCAAAAAGTCAGAAAAATGACAAGTGTCTAAAAATACCAGGGGCGCCAGCTCAAAAAAAAGGCAGAAAAATGACAAAGTGTCTAAAAATACCAGGGGCACCAGCTCAAAAAGGCAGAAAAATGACAAAGTGTCTAAAAATACCAGGGGCACCAGCTCAAAAAGTCAGAAAAATGACAAAGTGTCTAAAAATACCAGGGGCGCCAGCTCAAAAAAAGGCAGAAAAATGACAAAGTGTCTAAAAATACCAGGGGCACCAGCTCAAAAAGGCAGAAAAATGACAAAGTGTCTAAAAATACCAGGGGCACCAGCTCAAAAAGTCAGAAAAATGACAAAGTGTCTAAAAGTACCAGGGGCGCCAGGCGAAAAATTCAGAAAAATTTCTGTTTCAAGACGGGAGAAGGGGAGATGGGCGGAGTGCGTCGAAGGCCCCTTCTCCCGTCCGACGAGGTAATTGGAGTCTGAGGAAATTACCACCTGCCCGATTTCAGAAACCTGGTTTTTAGGAAACAGAGTTTGACAGATTGAAGCCAAGCCCGATATCGGGTGATGTTCTTTGGGGCTCAGACACGTACCAGGGGCCATTGCTGGGCTCCATAGTCATCACCCTGGCTCTCGGGAGGAGGGAGAATCTGCCGCTTTGCGGCCGACGAAGGTAGCTGAAGGGCGGATGGCTGAGTGGCCATGAGCCGCCTGGAGGTCCTGGAAGATACGGGAACGGGGCTTCTGCCGCTTAGCGGCCGATGAGGGCGGCCGAACGGCGGATGGATGAGTGGACATGTGGTGCCTGGAGGTCCTGGAAGATGCTGGAACGGAGCCTTTGCCGCTTAGCGGCCGAGGGGGGCAGCCCAAGGGCGCATGTATGAGTGGACATGTGGTGCCTGGAGGTCCTGGAAGATACGGGAACGGAGCCTTTGCCGCTTAGCGGCCGAGGGGGGCAGCCCAAGGGCGCATGGATGAGTGGACATGTGGTGCCTGGAGGTCCTGGAAGATGCTGGAACGGAGCCTTTGCCGCTTAGCGGCCGAGGGGGGCAGCCCAAGGGCGCATGTATGAGTGGACATGTGGTGCCTGGAGGTCCTGGAAGATACGGGAACGGAGCCTTTGCCGCTTAGCGGCCGAGGGGGGCAGCCCAAGGGCGCATGGATGAGTGGACATGTGGTGCCTGGAGGTCCTGGAAGATGCTGGAACGGAGCCTTTGCCGCTTAGCGGCCGAGGGGGGCAGCCCAAGGGCGGATGTATGAGTGGACATGTGGTGCCTGGAGGTCCTGGAAGATGCTGGAACGGAGCCTTTGCCGCTTAGCGGCCGAGGGGGGCAGCCCAAGGGCGCATGTATGAGTGGACATGTGGTGCCTGGAGGTCCTGGAAGATACGGGAACGGAGCCTTTGCCGCTTAGCGGCCGAGGGGGGCAGCCCAAGGGCGCATGGATGAGTGGACATGTGGTGCCTGGAGGTCCTGGAAGATGCTGGAACGGAGCCTTTGCCGCTTAGCGGCCGAGGGGGGCAGCCCAAGGGCGGATGTATGAGTGGACATGTGGTGCCTGGAGGTCCTGGAAGATGCTGGAACGGAGCCTTTGCCGCTTAGCGGCCGAGGGGGGCAGCCCAAGGGCGGATGTATGAGTGGACATGTGGTGCCTGGAGGTCCTGGAAGATGCTGGAACGGAGCCTTTGCCGCTTAGCGGCCGAGGGGGGCAGCCCAAGGGCGGATGTATGAGTGGACATGTGGTGCCTGGAGGTCCTGGAAGATGCTGGAACGGAGCCTTTGCCGCTTAGCGGCCGAGGGGAGCAGCCCAAGGGCGGATGGATGAGTGGACATGTTGGGCCTGGAAGTGCTGGAGGATCCAGGAGGGGGCAAGATCCTGCTTAGCAATCCGAGAGGGCAGCTTAAGGGCGGATTGCAGAGTTCTCATGTGGGGCCTGGAAGTGCTGGAGGATCCGGGAGGGGGGGCAAGATCCTGCTTAGCAATCCGGGAGGGCAGCTTAAGGGCGGATTGCAGAGTTCTCAT
>NW_027325504.1:42500-47500 GCF_036924035.1 Leuresthes tenuis | reverse complement strand
GAGGGTGGCTTAAGTGTGGGGGAACAGGGGTCGGCTGGTGGGGCCCTGGAGCCTGGTGGTTATCACCAAGTACCAGGCAGCTCGGACTGGAGTGCTTGACCAGTGAGGGGGGTTCCAGCGCGGACGAGAGTGCCAGGCCAGGGTGCCTGGTTCTATTCCAGAGTGTTTTATAGTACCAGGGGCGCGGAGCTCTGGCGGGTGCGGATGGAGGGTTCAGTCCGAGGAGGGTGGCTTAAGTGTGGGGGAACAGGGGTCGGCTGGTGGGGCCTGGAGCCTGGTTCTTTTAGGGGTAGGGTTGTGAAGCACCAAGGGGCCCAGGGAGGGAGTGTGTGACCGGGGAGGGGTGCTTAAGTGCGGGTCAGGGTTCCAGGTCAGGGGAGCCTGGTTCTTTTAGGGGTAGGGTTGTGAAGCACCAAGGGGCCCAGGGAGGGAGTGTGTGACCGGGGAGGGGTGCTTAAGTGCGGGTCAGGGTTCCAGGTCAGGGGAGCCTGGTTCTTTTAGGGGTAGGGTTGTGAAGCACCAAGGGGCCCAGGGAGGGAGTGTGTGACCGGGGAGGGGTGCTTAAGTGCGGGTCAGGGTTCCAGGTCAGGGGAGCCTGGTTCTTTTAGGGGTAGGGTTGTGAAGCACCAGGGGGCTTGGGAGAGAAGTGTGTGACCGGGGAGGGGTGCTTAAGTGCGGGTCAGGGTTCCAGGTCAGGGGAGCCTGGTTCTTTTAGGGGTAGGGTTGTGAAGCACCGAGGGGCCCAGGGAGGGAGTGTGTGACCGGGGAGGGGTGCTTAAGTGCGGGTCAGGGTTCCAGGTCAGGGGAGCCTGGTTCTTTTAGGGGTAGGGTTGTGAAGCACCGAGGGGCCCAGGGAGGGAGTGTGTGACCGGGGAGGGGTGCTTAAGTGCGGGTCAGGGTTCCAGGTCAGGGGAGCCTGGTTCTTTTAGGGGTAGGGTTGTGAAGCACCAGGGGGCTTGGGAGAGAAGTGTGTGACCGGGGAGTACTGCTTAAGTGTGGGGAGGCTGTGCAGGCAGGGAGGCCTGGCTCTTTTACTGAGCATCAAGAAGCACCAGGGGGCTTGGGAGAAGAGTGTGACACCGGGGAGTGCTGCTTAATTGTGGGGAGGCTGTGCAGGCAGGGAGGCCTGGCTCTTTTACTGAGCATCATGAAGCACCAGGGGGCTTGGGAGAAGAGTGTGACACCGGGGAGTGCTGCTTAATTGTGGGGAGGCTGTGCAGGCAGGGAGGCCTGGCTCTTTTACTGAGCATCATGAAGCACCAGGGGGCTTGGGAGAAGAGTGTGACACCGGGGAGTGCTGCTTAATTGTGGGGAGGCTGTGCAGGCAGGGAGGCCTGGCTCTTTTACTGAGCATCATGAAGCACCAGGGGGCTTGGGAGAAGAGTGTGACACCGGGGAGTGCTGCTTAAGTGTGGGGAGGCTGCGCAGGCAGGGAGGCCTGGCTCTTTTACTGAGCATCATGAAGCACCAGGGGGCTTGGGAGAAGAGTGTGACACCGGGGAGTGCTGCTTAAGTGTGGGGAGGCTGCGCAGGCAGGGAGGCCTGGCTCTTTTACTGAGCATCATGAAGCACCAGGGGGCTTGGGAGAAGAGTGTGACACCGGGGAGTGCTGCTTAATTGTGGGGAGGCTGTGCAGGCAGGGAGGCCTGGCTCTTTTACTGAGCATCATGAAGCACCAGGGGGCTTGGGAGAAGAGTGTGACACCGGGGAGTGCTGCTTAAGTGTGGGGAGGCTGCGCAGGCAGGGAGGCCTGGCTCTTTTACTGAGCATCATGAAGCACCAGGGGGCTTGGGAGAAGAGTGTGACACCGGGGAGTGCTGCTTAAGTGTGGGGAGGCTGCGCAGGCAGGGAGGCCTGGCTCTTTTACTGAGCATCATGAAGCACCAGGGGGCTTGGGAGAAGAGTGTGACACCGGGGAGTGCTGCTTAAGTGTGGGGAGGCTGCGCAGGCAGGGAGGCCTGGCTCTTTTACTGAGCATCATGAAGCACCAGGGGGCTTGGGAGAAGAGTGTGACACCGGGGAGTGCTGCTTAAGTGTGGGGAGGCTGCGCAGGCAGGGAGGCCTGGCTCTTTTACTGAGCATCATGAAGCACCAGGGGGCTTGGGAGAAGAGTGTGACACCGGGGAGTGCTGCTTAATTGTGGGGAGGCTGTGCAGGCAGGGAGGCCTGGCTCTTTTACTGAGCATCATGAAGCACCAGGGGGCTTGGGAGAAGAGTGTGACACCGGGGAGTGCTGCTTAAGTGTGGGGAGGCTGCGCAGGCAGGGAGGCCTGGCTCTTTTACTGAGCATCATGAAGCACCAGGGGGCTTGGGAGAAGAGTGTGACACCGGGGAGTGCTGCTTAAGTGTGGGGAGGCTGCGCAGGCAGGGAGGCCTGGCTCTTTTACTGAGCATCATGAAGCACCAGGGGGCTTGGGAGAAGAGTGTGACACCGGGGAGTGCTGCTTAAGTGTGGGGAGGCTGTGCAGGCAGGGAGGCCTGGCTCTTTTACTGAGCATCATGAAGCACCAGGGGGCTTGGGAGAGAAGTGTGTGACCGGGGAGGGCTGCTTAAGTGTGGGGAGGCTTTGCAGGCAGGGAGGCCTGGCTCTTTTACTGAGCATCATGAAGAACCAAGGGGCTTGTGAGAGAGGTGTGTGTGTGTGTGTGTGTGTGTGTGTGTGTGTGTGTGTGTGTGTGTGTGTGTGTGTGTGTGTGTGTGTGTGTGTGTGTGTGTGTGTGACACACCGGGGAGGGCTGCTTAAGTGTGGGGAGGCTGTGCAGGCAGGGGAGCCTGGAATAATACATGGGGCAGGAGCTGAAGTCAGAACAAAAAAATGACAAAGTGTCTAAAAATACCAGGGGCACCAGCTCAAAAAGTCAGAAAAATGACAAAGTGTCTAAAAGTACCAGGGGCGCCAGCTCAAAAAAAGGCAGAAAAATGACAAAGTGTCTAAAAATACCAGGGGCACCAGCTCAAAAAGTCAGAAAAATGACAAAGTGTCTAAAAATACCAGGGGCGCCAGCTCAAAAAGTCGGAAAAATGACAAAGTGTCTGAAAGTACCAGGGGCGCCAGCTCAAAAAGTCAGAAATATGACAAAGTGTCTAAAAATACCAGGGGCGCCAGCTCAAAAAAAGGCAGAAAAATGACAAAGTGTCTAAAAATACCAGGGGCACCAGCTCAAAAAGTCAGAAAAATGACAAAGTGTCTAAAAATACCAGGGGCACCAGCTCAAAAAAAAGGCAGAAAAATGACAAAGTGTCTAAAAATACCAGGGGCACCAGCTCAAAAAGTCAGAAAAATGACAAAGTGTCTAAAAATACCAGGGGCGCCAGCTCAAAAAAAAGGCAGAAAAATGACAAAGTGTCTAAAAATACCAGGGGCACCAGCTCAAAAAGGCAGAAAAATGACAAAGTGTCTAAAAATACCAGGGGCACCAGCTCAAAAAGTCAGAAAAATGACAAAGTGTCTAAAAATACCAGGGGCGCCAGCTCAAAAAAAGGCAGAAAAATGACAAAGTGTCTAAAAATACCAGGGGCACCAGCTCAAAAAGGCAGAAAAATGACAAAGTGTCTAAAAATACCAGGGGCACCAGCTCAAAAAGTCAGAAAAATGACAAAGTGTCTAAAAGTACCAGGGGCGCCAGGCGAAAAATTCAGAAAAATTTCTGTTTCAAGACGGGAGAAGGGGAGATGGGCGGAGTGCGTCGAAGGCCCCTTCTCCCGTCCGACGAGGTAATTGGAGTCTGAGGAAATTACCACCTGCCCGATTTCAGAAACCTGGTTTTTAGGAAACAGAGTTTGACAGATTGAAGCCAAGCCCGATATCGGGTGATGTTCTTTGGGGCTCAGACACGTACCAGGGGCCATTGCTGGGCTCCATAGTCATCACCCTGGCTCTCGGGAGGAGGGAGAATCTGCCGCTTTGCGGCCGACGAAGGTAGCTGAAGGGCGGATGGCTGAGTGGCCATGAGCCGCCTGGAGGTCCTGGAAGATACGGGAACGGGGCTTCTGCCGCTTAGCGGCCGATGAGGGCGGCCGAACGGCGGATGGATGAGTGGACATGTGGTGCCTGGAGGTCCTGGAAGATGCTGGAACGGAGCCTTTGCCGCTTAGCGGCCGAGGGGGGCAGCCCAAGGGCGCATGTATGAGTGGACATGTGGTGCCTGGAGGTCCTGGAAGATACGGGAACGGAGCCTTTGCCGCTTAGCGGCCGAGGGGGGCAGCCCAAGGGCGCATGGATGAGTGGACATGTGGTGCCTGGAGGTCCTGGAAGATGCTGGAACGGAGCCTTTGCCGCTTAGCGGCCGAGGGGGGCAGCCCAAGGGCGCATGTATGAGTGGACATGTGGTGCCTGGAGGTCCTGGAAGATACGGGAACGGAGCCTTTGCCGCTTAGCGGCCGAGGGGGGCAGCCCAAGGGCGCATGGATGAGTGGACATGTGGTGCCTGGAGGTCCTGGAAGATGCTGGAACGGAGCCTTTGCCGCTTAGCGGCCGAGGGGGGCAGCCCAAGGGCGGATGTATGAGTGGACATGTGGTGCCTGGAGGTCCTGGAAGATGCTGGAACGGAGCCTTTGCCGCTTAGCGGCCGAGGGGGGCAGCCCAAGGGCGCATGTATGAGTGGACATGTGGTGCCTGGAGGTCCTGGAAGATACGGGAACGGAGCCTTTGCCGCTTAGCGGCCGAGGGGGGCAGCCCAAGGGCGCATGGATGAGTGGACATGTGGTGCCTGGAGGTCCTGGAAGATGCTGGAACGGAGCCTTTGCCGCTTAGCGGCCGAGGGGGGCAGCCCAAGGGCGGATGTATGAGTGGACATGTGGTGCCTGGAGGTCCTGGAAGATGCTGGAACGGAGCCTTTGCCGCTTAGCGGCCGAGGGGGGCAGCCCAAGGGCGGATGTATGAGTGGACATGTGGTGCCTGGAGGTCCTGGAAGATGCTGGAACGGAGCCTTTGCCGCTTAGCGGCCGAGGGGGGCAGCCCAAGGGCGGATGTATGAGTGGACATGTGGTGCCTGGAGGTC
>NW_027325504.1:27500-32500 GCF_036924035.1 Leuresthes tenuis | reverse complement strand
GGGTTCAGTCCGAGGAGGGTGGCTTAAGTGTGGGGCAGGCAGCCAGGCAGGAGAGCCTGGTGCCATCATATCTGATTCTAAGTGTTTTATAGTACCAGGGGCGCGGAGATCCGGCGGGTGTGGATGGAGGGTTCAGTCCGAGGAGGGTGGCTTAAGTGTGGGGCAGGCAGCCAGGCAGGAGAGCCTGGTGCCATCATATCTGATTCTAAGTGTTTTATAGTACCAGGGGCGCGGAGATCCGGCGGGTGTGGATGGAGGGTTCAGTCCGAGGAGGGTGGCTTAAGTGTGGGGGAACAGGGGTCGGCTGGTGGGGCCCTGGAGCCTGGTGGTTATCACCAAGTACCAGGCAGCTCGGACTGGAGTGCTTGACCAGTGAGGGGGGTTCCAGCGCGGACGAGAGTGCCAGGCCAGGGTGCCTGGTTCTATTCCAGAGTGTTTTATAGTACCAGGGGCGCGGAGCTCTGGCGGGTGCGGATGGAGGGTTCAGTCCGAGGAGGGTGGCTTAAGTGTGGGGGAACAGGGGTCGGCTGGTGGGGCCTGGAGCCTGGTTCTTTTAGGGGTAGGGTTGTGAAGCACCAAGGGGCCCAGGGAGGGAGTGTGTGACCGGGGAGGGGTGCTTAAGTGCGGGTCAGGGTTCCAGGTCAGGGGAGCCTGGTTCTTTTAGGGGTAGGGTTGTGAAGCACCAAGGGGCCCAGGGAGGGAGTGTGTGACCGGGGAGGGGTGCTTAAGTGCGGGTCAGGGTTCCAGGTCAGGGGAGCCTGGTTCTTTTAGGGGTAGGGTTGTGAAGCACCAAGGGGCCCAGGGAGGGAGTGTGTGACCGGGGAGGGGTGCTTAAGTGCGGGTCAGGGTTCCAGGTCAGGGGAGCCTGGTTCTTTTAGGGGTAGGGTTGTGAAGCACCAGGGGGCTTGGGAGAGAAGTGTGTGACCGGGGAGGGGTGCTTAAGTGCGGGTCAGGGTTCCAGGTCAGGGGAGCCTGGTTCTTTTAGGGGTAGGGTTGTGAAGCACCGAGGGGCCCAGGGAGGGAGTGTGTGACCGGGGAGGGGTGCTTAAGTGCGGGTCAGGGTTCCAGGTCAGGGGAGCCTGGTTCTTTTAGGGGTAGGGTTGTGAAGCACCGAGGGGCCCAGGGAGGGAGTGTGTGACCGGGGAGGGGTGCTTAAGTGCGGGTCAGGGTTCCAGGTCAGGGGAGCCTGGTTCTTTTAGGGGTAGGGTTGTGAAGCACCAGGGGGCTTGGGAGAGAAGTGTGTGACCGGGGAGTACTGCTTAAGTGTGGGGAGGCTGTGCAGGCAGGGAGGCCTGGCTCTTTTACTGAGCATCAAGAAGCACCAGGGGGCTTGGGAGAAGAGTGTGACACCGGGGAGTGCTGCTTAATTGTGGGGAGGCTGTGCAGGCAGGGAGGCCTGGCTCTTTTACTGAGCATCATGAAGCACCAGGGGGCTTGGGAGAAGAGTGTGACACCGGGGAGTGCTGCTTAATTGTGGGGAGGCTGTGCAGGCAGGGAGGCCTGGCTCTTTTACTGAGCATCATGAAGCACCAGGGGGCTTGGGAGAAGAGTGTGACACCGGGGAGTGCTGCTTAATTGTGGGGAGGCTGTGCAGGCAGGGAGGCCTGGCTCTTTTACTGAGCATCATGAAGCACCAGGGGGCTTGGGAGAAGAGTGTGACACCGGGGAGTGCTGCTTAAGTGTGGGGAGGCTGCGCAGGCAGGGAGGCCTGGCTCTTTTACTGAGCATCATGAAGCACCAGGGGGCTTGGGAGAAGAGTGTGACACCGGGGAGTGCTGCTTAAGTGTGGGGAGGCTGCGCAGGCAGGGAGGCCTGGCTCTTTTACTGAGCATCATGAAGCACCAGGGGGCTTGGGAGAAGAGTGTGACACCGGGGAGTGCTGCTTAATTGTGGGGAGGCTGTGCAGGCAGGGAGGCCTGGCTCTTTTACTGAGCATCATGAAGCACCAGGGGGCTTGGGAGAAGAGTGTGACACCGGGGAGTGCTGCTTAAGTGTGGGGAGGCTGCGCAGGCAGGGAGGCCTGGCTCTTTTACTGAGCATCATGAAGCACCAGGGGGCTTGGGAGAAGAGTGTGACACCGGGGAGTGCTGCTTAAGTGTGGGGAGGCTGCGCAGGCAGGGAGGCCTGGCTCTTTTACTGAGCATCATGAAGCACCAGGGGGCTTGGGAGAAGAGTGTGACACCGGGGAGTGCTGCTTAAGTGTGGGGAGGCTGCGCAGGCAGGGAGGCCTGGCTCTTTTACTGAGCATCATGAAGCACCAGGGGGCTTGGGAGAAGAGTGTGACACCGGGGAGTGCTGCTTAAGTGTGGGGAGGCTGCGCAGGCAGGGAGGCCTGGCTCTTTTACTGAGCATCATGAAGCACCAGGGGGCTTGGGAGAAGAGTGTGACACCGGGGAGTGCTGCTTAATTGTGGGGAGGCTGTGCAGGCAGGGAGGCCTGGCTCTTTTACTGAGCATCATGAAGCACCAGGGGGCTTGGGAGAAGAGTGTGACACCGGGGAGTGCTGCTTAAGTGTGGGGAGGCTGCGCAGGCAGGGAGGCCTGGCTCTTTTACTGAGCATCATGAAGCACCAGGGGGCTTGGGAGAAGAGTGTGACACCGGGGAGTGCTGCTTAAGTGTGGGGAGGCTGCGCAGGCAGGGAGGCCTGGCTCTTTTACTGAGCATCATGAAGCACCAGGGGGCTTGGGAGAAGAGTGTGACACCGGGGAGTGCTGCTTAAGTGTGGGGAGGCTGTGCAGGCAGGGAGGCCTGGCTCTTTTACTGAGCATCATGAAGCACCAGGGGGCTTGGGAGAGAAGTGTGTGACCGGGGAGGGCTGCTTAAGTGTGGGGAGGCTTTGCAGGCAGGGAGGCCTGGCTCTTTTACTGAGCATCATGAAGAACCAAGGGGCTTGTGAGAGAGTGTGTGTGTGTGTGTGTGTGTGTGTGTGTGTGTGTGTGTGTGTGTGTGTGTGTGTGTGTGTGTGTGTGTGTGTGTGTGTGTGTGTGTGACACACCGGGGAGGGCTGCTTAAGTGTGGGGAGGCTGTGCAGGCAGGGGAGCCTGGAATAATACATGGGGCAGGAGCTGAAGTCAGAACAAAAAAATGACAAAGTGTCTAAAAATACCAGGGGCACCAGCTCAAAAAGTCAGAAAAATGACAAAGTGTCTAAAAGTACCAGGGGCGCCAGCTCAAAAAAAGGCAGAAAAATGACAAAGTGTCTAAAAATACCAGGGGCACCAGCTCAAAAAGTCAGAAAAATGACAAGTGTCTAAAAATACCAGGGGCGCCAGCTCAAAAAGTCGGAAAAATGACAAAGTGTCTGAAAGTACCAGGGGCGCCAGCTCAAAAAGTCAGAAATATGACAAAGTGTCTAAAAATACCAGGGGCGCCAGCTCAAAAAAAGGCAGAAAAATGACAAAGTGTCTAAAAATACCAGGGGCACCAGCTCAAAAAGTCAGAAAAATGACAAAGTGTCTAAAAATACCAGGGGCACCAGCTCAAAAAAAAGGCAGAAAAATGACAAAGTGTCTAAAAATACCAGGGGCACCAGCTCAAAAAGTCAGAAAAATGACAAAGTGTCTAAAAATACCAGGGGCGCCAGCTCAAAAAAAAGGCAGAAAAATGACAAAGTGTCTAAAAATACCAGGGGCACCAGCTCAAAAAGGCAGAAAAATGACAAAGTGTCTAAAAATACCAGGGGCACCAGCTCAAAAAGTCAGAAAAATGACAAAGTGTCTAAAAATACCAGGGGCGCCAGCTCAAAAAAAGGCAGAAAAATGACAAAGTGTCTAAAAATACCAGGGGCACCAGCTCAAAAAGGCAGAAAAATGACAAAGTGTCTAAAAATACCAGGGGCACCAGCTCAAAAAGTCAGAAAAATGACAAAGTGTCTAAAAGTACCAGGGGCGCCAGGCGAAAAATTCAGAAAAATTTCTGTTTCAAGACGGGAGAAGGGGAGATGGGCGGAGTGCGTCGAAGGCCCCTTCTCCCGTCCGACGAGGTAATTGGAGTCTGAGGAAATTACCACCTGCCCGATTTCAGAAACCTGGTTTTTAGGAAACAGAGTTTGACAGATTGAAGCCAAGCCCGATATCGGGTGATGTTCTTTGGGGCTCAGACACGTACCAGGGGCCATTGCTGGGCTCCATAGTCATCACCCTGGCTCTCGGGAGGAGGGAGAATCTGCCGCTTTGCGGCCGACGAAGGTAGCTGAAGGGCGGATGGCTGAGTGGCCATGAGCCGCCTGGAGGTCCTGGAAGATACGGGAACGGGGCTTCTGCCGCTTAGCGGCCGATGAGGGCGGCCGAACGGCGGATGGATGAGTGGACATGTGGTGCCTGGAGGTCCTGGAAGATGCTGGAACGGAGCCTTTGCCGCTTAGCGGCCGAGGGGGGCAGCCCAAGGGCGCATGTATGAGTGGACATGTGGTGCCTGGAGGTCCTGGAAGATACGGGAACGGAGCCTTTGCCGCTTAGCGGCCGAGGGGGGCAGCCCAAGGGCGCATGGATGAGTGGACATGTGGTGCCTGGAGGTCCTGGAAGATGCTGGAACGGAGCCTTTGCCGCTTAGCGGCCGAGGGGGGCAGCCCAAGGGCGCATGTATGAGTGGACATGTGGTGCCTGGAGGTCCTGGAAGATACGGGAACGGAGCCTTTGCCGCTTAGCGGCCGAGGGGGGCAGCCCAAGGGCGCATGGATGAGTGGACATGTGGTGCCTGGAGGTCCTGGAAGATGCTGGAACGGAGCCTTTGCCGCTTAGCGGCCGAGGGGGGCAGCCCAAGGGCGGATGTATGAGTGGACATGTGGTGCCTGGAGGTCCTGGAAGATGCTGGAACGGAGCCTTTGCCGCTTAGCGGCCGAGGGGGGCAGCCCAAGGGCGCATGTATGAGTGGACATGTGGTGCCTGGAGGTCCTGGAAGATACGGGAACGGAGCCTTTGCCGCTTAGCGGCCGAGGGGGGCAGCCCAAGGGCGCATGGATGAGTGGACATGTGGTGCCTGGAGGTCCTGGAAGATGCTGG
>NW_027325504.1:12500-15000 GCF_036924035.1 Leuresthes tenuis | reverse complement strand
GGCCTGGCTCTTTTACTGAGCATCATGAAGCACCAGGGGGCTTGGGAGAGAAGTGTGTGACCGGGGAGGGGTGCTTAACTGCGGGTCAGGGTTCCAGGTCAGGGGAGCCTGGTTCTTTTAGGGGTAGGGTTGTGAAGCACCAAGGGGCCCAGGGAGGGAGTGTGTGACCGGGGAGGGGTGCTTAAGTGCGGGTCAGGGTTCCAGGTCAGGGGAGCCTGGTTCTTTTAGGGGTAGGGTTGTGAAGCACCAGGGGGCTTGGGAGAGAAGTGTGTGACCGGGGAGGGGTGCTTAAGTGCGGGTCAGGGTTCCAGGTCAGGGGAGCCTGGTTCTTTTAGGGGTAGGGTTGTGAAGCACCAGGGGGCTTGGGAGAGAAGTGTGTGACCGGGGAGGGGTGCTTAAGTGCGGGTCAGGGTTCCAGGTCAGGGGAGCCTGGTTCTTTTAGGGGTAGGGTTGTGAAGCACCAAGGGGCCCAGGGAGGGAGTGTGTGACCGGGGAGGGGTGCTTAAGTGCGGGTCAGGGTTCCAGGTCAGGGGAGCCTGGTTCTTTTAGGGGTAGGGTTGTGAAGCACCAAGGGGCCCAGGGAGGGAGTGTGTGACCGGGGAGTGCTGCTTAAGTGTGGGGAGGCTGTGCAGGCAGGGAGGCCTGGCTCTTTTCCTGAGCATCATGAAGCACCAGGGGGCTTGGGAGAAGAGTGTGACACCGGGGAGGGCTGCTTAAGTGTGGGGAGGCTTTGCAGGCAGGGAGGCCTGGCTCTTTTACTGAGCATCATGAAGAACCAGGGGGCTTGGGAGAAGAGTGTGACACCGGGGAGTGCTGCTTAAGTGTGGGGAGGCTGTGCAGGCAGGGAGGCCTGGCTCTTTTACTGAGCATCATGAAGCACCAGGGGGCTTGGGAGAAGAGTGTGACACCGGGGAGTGCTGCTTAAGTGTGGGGAGGCTGTGCAGGCAGGGAGGCCTGGCTCTTTTCCTGAGCATCATGAAGCACCAGGGGGCTTGGGAGAAGAGTGTGACACCGGGGAGTGCTGCTTAAGTGTGGGGAGGCTGTGCAGGCAGGGAGGCCTGGCTCTTTTCCTGAGCATCATGAAGAACCAGGGGGCTTGGGAGAAGAGTGTGACACCGGGGAGTGCTGCTTAAGTGTGGGGAGGCTGTGCAGGCAGGGAGGCCTGGCTCTTTTCCTGAGCATCATGAAGCACCAGGGGGCTTGGGAGAAGAGTGTGACACCGGGGAGTGCTGCTTAAGTGTGGGGAGGCTGTGCAGGCAGGGAGGCCTGGCTCTTTTCCTGAGCATCATGAAGCACCAGGGGGCTTGGGAGAGAGGTGTGTGTGTGTGTGTGTGTGTGTGTGTGTGTGTGTGTGTGTGTGTGTGTGTGTGTGTGTGTGTGTGTGTGTGTGTGTGTGTGTGTGACACCGGGGAGGGCTGCTTGAGTGTGGGGAGGCTGTGCAGGCAGGGGAGCCTGGAATAATACATGGGGCAGGAGCTGAAGTCAGATCAAATGAGAGAGTGTCCAAAAGTACAAGGGTCCCAAGCTTAAAAAGTCAGAAAAATGACAAAGTGTCTAAAAGTACCAGGGGCGCCAGCTCAAAAAGTCAGAAAAATGGCAAAGTGTCTAAAAATACCAGGGGCACCAGCTCAAAAAGGCAGAAAAATGACAAAGTGTCTAAAAGTACCAGAGGCGCCAGCTCAAAAAGTCAGAAAAATGACAAAGTGTCTAAAAATACCAGAGGCGCCAGCTCAAAAAGTCAGAAAAATGACAAAGTGTCTAAAAATACCAGGGGCGCCGGCTCAAAAAAAAGGCAGAAAAATGACAAAGTGTCTGAAAGTACCAGGGGCGCCAGCTCAAAAAGTCAGAAAAATGACAAAGTGTCTAAAAATACCAGAGGCGCCAGCTCAAAAAGTCAGAAAAATGACAAAGTGTCTGAAAGTACCAGGGGCGCCAGCTCAAAAAGTCAGAAAAATGACAAAGTGTCTAAAAATACCAGGGGCGCCAGCTCAAAAAGTCAGAAAAATGACAAAGTGTCTAAAAATACCAGGGGCGCCAGCTCAAAAAGTCAGAAAAATGACAAAGTGTCTAAAAATACCAGGGGCACCAGCTCAAAAAGTCAGAAAAATGACAAAGTGTCTAAAAGTACCAGAGGCGCCAGCTCAAAAAGGCAGAAAAATGACAAAGTGTCTAAAAATACCAGGGGCGCCAGCTCAAAAAAAGGCAGAAAAATGACAAAGTGTCTAAAAATACCAGGGGCACCAGCTCAAAAAGTCAGAAAAATGACAAAGTGTCTAAAAGTACCAGGGGCGCCAGGCGAAAAATTCAGAAAAAATTTCTGTTTCAAGACGGGAGAAGGGGAGATGGGCAGAGTGCGTCGAAGGCCCCTTCTCCCGTCCGACGAGGTAATTGGAGTCTGAGGAAATTACCACCTGCCCGATTTCAGAAACCTGGTTTTTAGGAAACAGAGTTTGACAGATTGAAGCCAAGCCCGATATCGGGTGATGTTCTTTGGGGCTCA